>NC_084587.1:1498881-1636381 GCF_033807715.1 Cololabis saira | reverse complement strand
TCATCCATCCATCATCCATCCATCCATCATTCATCCATCCATCATCCATCCATCATCCATCCATCCCTCCATCCATCATCCATCCATCATCCATCCATCCATCCATCCATCATCCATCCATCATCCATCCATCATCCATCCACCCATCATCCATCCACCCATCATCCATCCATCATCCATCCATCATCCATCCACCCATCATCCATCCACCCATCATCCAGCCATCATCCATCCATCCATCCATCCATCCATCATCCATCAATCCATCCATCCATCATTCATCCATCCATCATCCATCCATCCATCCATCATCCATCCATCATCCAACCATCCATCCATCCATCATCCATCCATCATTCATTCATCCATCATCCAACCATCATCCATCCATCCATCATTCATCCATCCATCATCCATCCATCATCCATCCATCCATCCATCTATCATCCATCCATCCATCCCTCATCCATACATCATCCATCCATCCATCATCCAGCCATCATCCATCCATCCATCCATCCATCATCCATCAATCCATCCATCCATCATTCATCCATCCATCATCCATCCATCCATCCATCCATCATCCATCCATCATCCAACCATCCATCCATCCATCATCCATCCATCATTCATTCATCCATCATCCAACCATCATCCATCCATCCATCATTCATCCATCCATCATCCATCCATCATCCATCCATCATCCATCCATCCATCATCCAACCATCATCCATCCATCATCCATCCATCATCCAACCATCATCCATCCATCCATCATCCATCCATCATCCATCCATCATCCAACCATCATCCATCCATCATCCATCCATCATCCATCCATCATCCATCCATCCATCATCCAACCATCATCCATCCATCATCCATCCATCATCCAACCATCATCCATCCATCATCCATCCATCATCCATCCATCATCCAACCATCATCCATCCATCCATCATTCATCCATCCATCATCCATCCATCCATCCATCCATCATCCATCCATCATCCATCCATCCATCATCCAACCATCCATCCATCCATCCATTCATCATCCAACCATCATCCAACCATCCATCATCCATCCATCCATCAATCATCCATCCATCATCCAACCATCATCCATCCATCATCCAACCATCATCCATCCATTATCCATCCATCCATCATCCATCCATCATCCATCCATCCATCATCCATCCATCCATCATCCATCCATCCATCATCCATCCATCATCCATCCATCCATCCATCCATCATCCAACCATCATCCATCCATCCATCATCCATCCTTCATCCAACCATCATCCATCCATCCATCCATCATCCATCCATCATCCATCCATCCATCATCCATCCATCATCCATCCATCATCCAACCATCATCCATCCATCCATCCATCATCCATCCATCCATCATCCATCCATCCATCCATCATCCATCCATCCATCCATCCATCATCCATCCATCCATCATCCATCCATCCATCCATCATCCATCATCCATCCATCATCAATCCATCCATCCATCCATCATCCATCCATCCATCCATCATCCATCCATCATCCATCCATCATCCAACCATCATCCATCCATCATCCATCCATCATCCATCCATCATCCAACCATCATCCATCCATCATCCATCCATCCATCCATCCATCATCCATCCATCATCCAACCATCATCCATCCATCCATCCATCCATCCATCATCCAACCATCATCCATCCATCATCCAACCATCCATCATCCATCCATCATCCATCCATCATCCATCCATCCATCATCCATCCATCCATCATCCATCCATCCATCATCCATCCATCCATCCATCATCCATCATCCATCCATCATCAATCCATCCATCCATCCATCCATCATCCATCCATCATCCATCCATCATCCAACCATCATCCATCCATCATCCATCCATCATCCATCCATCATCCAACCATCATCCATCCATCATCCATCCATCATCCAACCATCATCCATCCATCATCCAACCATCATCCAACCATTATCCATCCATCCATCATCCAACCATCATCAATCATCCATCCATCATCCATCCATCATCCATCCATCATCCAACCATCATCCATCCATCATCCATCCATCATGCAACCATCATCCATCCATCATCCAACCATCATCAATCCATCATCCAACCATTATCCAACCATCACCCATCCATCATCCATCCATCCATCATCCATCCATCATGCAACCATCATCCATCCATCATCCAACCATCATCCATCCATCATCCAACCATTATCCAACCATCATCCATCCATCATCCAACCATCATCCATCCATCCATCCATCCATCCATCCATCCATCATCCATCCATCATCCAACCATCATCCATCCATCCATCCATCCATCCATCATCCAACCATCATCCATCCATCATCCAACCATCCATCATCCATCCATCATCCATCCATCATCCATCCATCCATCATCCATCCATCCATCATCCATCCAACCATCATCCATCCAACCATCCATCCATCCACCCATCCATCCATCCATCCATCCATCATCCATCCATCATTCATTAACAGGTTTTTTACTTCAACCTGGATGTTGATCCTGCTTTAAATCATCATCATCATCATCATCATCATCATCATCATCATCATCATCAACTCTAACAGACGTCCTGAATATGATAAATGACGCAAACACACACACACACACACACACACACACACACACACACACACACACACACACACACACACAGACACACACACACAGACACACACACACAAGTCAGGACACGAAGCCTCCACGTCAGAACCAGAGTCACGTGGTCCAGTGCGGGTGTGGTGGTCGTCCCCCCCCCCCCCCCCCCCCCCCTCATTTCCCGTGATGCTCTAGTTCTCTCACGGACCCCGGTCCGACCAGAACCCGCTCTGACACGCGCTCTGACACGCGCTTCCGTGTCCGTGTCTGTGCGCGTGCCCGCCACAACCACACCCACCTCCTCCGCTCCGGGGGCGCGCCCCCGACACCAGCTCCATGCACGCGCATGCGTAAAAGGGATGTGTAAGCTGGTGCTGATGGGGGGAAAGGGGGGGGTCTCCATTGATAAAACGGGAGGCGGAAGGATGGAGGGATGGAGGATCACCCCCCTCCATCCCTCCATCCTCCATCCTCGCTCCCTCCCCCGCGGTCGCGCCCCACCCGCCGCGTCCACCTGTACCACCCCTGACCTGGATTCCGGGTCACCGGGATCCGGGTCCAGAACCAGGACCCAGAGGGACCTGGTTCTGGACGGACCCCCGGTGATCCGAGATTGTAAGCCGGGATCCGGAGCTCCAGAGCCGGGTAGACTCCTCCTGGAGCCCCGTCGGCCGCTCCGGAGCTCCGGATCTCCGGATCCCCCGATCTCCTCCGGAGGAGATCCGGCTCCAGAACCTAAACCAGCCCCAGAACCAGACCCAGAACCAGCACCAGCATCTCTTACTTGAGCATGGCCTGCTCCTTGTCCTCCTCCTCCCGCTGGCGCGCCATCACCGCCAGGATGATGCTCCTCTCCTCCTCCGTCAGGTGGCTCAGGTCCGGCAGGTCCGGCATGATGATGCGCGGCCCCCCCACGGAGGCCGACATGTCCCTGGTTCCCCCCGGGCCTCACCCAGCCCCGAGCCCCCCCGAACCCCCCGAACCCCCCGCCTCCCGGCGGATCGTGTCTCCCTGTAACAGTTTTCTCTCCTCTGGAGCGTTTCTGGTCCTCACATGATGCGCGGCGGCGGCAGGAGCGGCTTCATGACCATCATGAGCGGAGATCCGCTCATGATGGTCCGAGGGTTTCTGCTTCCGTGTTCTTCTCCCCCCCTCCCTGAAGGATCTGCCCCCCTCCCTGAAGGATCTGCCCCCTCCCTGAAGGATCTGCCCCCCCCACCCAGCCCCGCCGCCGCTACGGGGAGTCCATGTTCCGCCGGGGGGAAGCTGCGTCTCTGCCGGCCTGCGGTGCCTCGGCGTCGGTCGGAGCGGAGGATGTCGGGGCGCTGCCTGCCGGCTCTCTCTCTCTACCTCCCTATCTCTCTCTATCTCTACCTCTCTCTACCTCTCTCTACCTCTCTCTCTCTACCTCCCTATCTCTCTCTACCTCTCTCTCTCTACTTCTCTATCTCTACCTCTTTCTCTCTCTCTCTTAACCATCCTTCTCTCTCTACCTCTCAATTCAATTCAAATTGGCTTTATTGGCATGAATGGTAACCATTGTTGCCGAAAGCCACATATACATACAAAAAATTACAATACAATAATAAATAATAAATAATACTCTCTCTCTCTACCCCACTCTCTCTCTCTCTCTCTCTCTCTCTCTCTCTTTCTACCTCTCTCTCTCCAGACTCTGTCCTAACTCAAGGCGTGTGGGTTCCCAGTTACACCAGCCCTTTGCTTCATTTGGGGAGTCACGAGAAGCTAAATCTAGCCGTAGCTGATGGGAAAACTATTTACAAAGTTATTCAATTCAATTCAATTCAATTCAATTCAATTCAATTCAATTCAATTCAATTCAATTCAATTTTATTTGTATAGCATCTAATACAACAGTTGTCTCTAGGATCTTTCCATAGACCCAGAACATGAACATAAACATAAACCCCCGAGCAATTATTACATAAGCAATGGCAGGTAAAAACTCCCATAGTGGGAGAAAAACCCACTTAAAGGGAGGAAAACTCCCCTTTAGGAGGGAAGAAACCTGGACCAGGACCTGGAACTGGACCTGGACCTCGACCTGGACCAGGACCTGGACCAGGACCTGGACCTGGACGCAGGCAGGTGGAAGCAGCAACGGGATGACCGGGAGTGGGGGGGGGGGACCAGGACCGCAGGCCAGAACGCAGCTCCGAAGCTCCGGCCTGCAAACATGCACAAAAGAGAAAAAAGGGGGGCCGGCACAAGAAACTACAGGAACGATGGACAAAAATGATAGTTATGAGATATTTATAATAAATAAAAATGGAAATGGAGAAGAGAGGAAGGGAAGAGGAGAGGAGAAGAAGGGTGAGAGGTTATGGTCCTTAATAAAGAACACCTAAAAGGACTGACACAGTGTGGAGGAGAAACTAGGAATTGGTGAGAAAACAAAACCAGATTGGAGAGTTATCTACCAGCCGCCATTGACCAAACGGACAGGGGACCTCCATTGGAGAGTACTACATGGGGCCATTGCAGTTAATGCGGTTGCTGCAGCGATAAACCGTAATGGGAGTAACAAATGTCCATATTGTGATACAAGGGAAACCATTTTTCATTGTTTTATGGAGTGTACTATGGAGTGTATAAAGCCCAAAACGGCTTAGCTCCGCAGTATTTACAAGACCTGATAGTGCCTTATGTTCCTGGCAGAGCTCTCCGCTCTCAGAGTGCAGGTTTACTTGTAGTTCCTAGAGTATCCAAATGTAGATTTGGAGGGCGGGCGTTCTGCTATCAGGCACCATTACTATGGAACCAACTTCCAATCTGGGTTAAGGAGGCTGACACCACCTCCACCTTTAAAACTAAACTTAAAACCTTTCTGTTTAGTAAAGCCTATAGTTAGTGTTTAGTAAACCTCTAGCTGGTGTTGGTAAATCTCTAGGTAGTGTAAACTCTAGTGTGTTAGAGTCGCTCCTGTAGTTTCTTGTGCTGGCCCTTTTCTTTTCTTTTTTCTCTTTATAAGAAAAAGCAACGGTACACTGTAAAACCTGATAAATTAGTTGAACTCAAACAGTTTGAGGAAACCGATCGCCTAAAACCATTTAAGTTTATTAACTCAAACAATTCAATTGTAAAAAAATATTCCATTGAGGTTCAAGTAACTCAAATATTTATTGTTAAGGTAACTTTGTTAAATACATTTGATAGTACCATTTCATTCAGTAAACTAAACTTAAAACTAATACGTATTATACACTCATGTCGTATTTCCTTCAGACTTATTTAAAAAGTGTTAATTGTATTAATTTGCATCAAGTCAGACTAACTTAACTGAATCTTCTTTACATAAATTTTAGTACTTAAGTTCAAGTTACTCAGTTTTATTCCTCTAAATTAAGTAGTGGTCACGACTTCTAGCTCCTCAAACCATTTTAGGAAACCGATTTGCCTTAAACCATTTTAGCTGTCATAACTTCAATAACTCAACTTTAAGTTGCTTTAACACAATACAAACACAGACATCTTATAGCAGCTTCAAACATTTATTTAATTCATTTTTGAGTTATCTTAACTGATGGCAATGGTGATCTAGATACGTTTGCAAAGTGGAAAACGAGGAACTATTTTTTTACTTTTTAATTTGTGAAGATGTTTTGATTATTCATTTTGATCAGATCTTTGTTCTGATTGTTCTTGTTGTAGAGAGAAAAAGTCCAGATCCAGACCTGCAGGTCCTCTACAGACCACTAGGGTCTAAAACTAGGGAGTAAAACACATAAAGGAAGTGGTTTAGGGAGTAAAACGCAGTAAAGGAAGTGGTTTAGGGAGTAAAACGCAGTAAAGGAAGTGGTTTAGGGAGTAAAACGCAGTAAAGGAAGTGGTTTAGGGAGTAAAACGCAGTAAAGGAAGTGGTTTAGGGAGTAAAACGCAGTAAAGGAAGTGGTTTAGGGAGTAAAACGCAGTAAAGGAAGTGGTTTAGGGAGTAAAACGCAGTAAAGGAAGTGGTTTAGGGAGTAAAACGCAGTAAAGGAAGTGGTTTAGGGAGTAAAACGCAGTAAAGGAAGTGGTTTAGGGAGTAAAACGCAGTAAAGGAAGTGGTTTAGGGAGTAAAACGCAGTAAAGGAAGTGGTTTAGGGAGTAAAACACAGTAAAGGAAGTGGTTTAGGGAGTAAAACGCAGTAAAGGAAGTGGTTTAGGGAGTAAAACACAGTAAAGGAAGTGGTTTAGGGAGTAAAACGCAGTAAAGGAAGTGGTTTAGGGAGTAAAACGCAGTAAAGGAAGTGGTTTAGGGAGTAAAACGCAGTAAAGGAAGTGGTTTAGGGAGTAAAACGCAGTAAAGGAAGTGGTTTAGGGAGTAAAACGCAGTAAAACACAGTAAAGGAAGTGGTTTAGGGAGTAAAACGCAGTAAAACACAGTAAAGGAAGTGGTTTAGGGAGTAAAACACAGTAAAGGAAGTGGTTTAGGGAGTAAAACACAGTAAAGGAAGTGGTTTAGGGAGTAAAACAGTAAAGGAAGTGGTTTAGGGAGTAAAACACAGTAAAGGAAGTGGTTTAGGGAGTAAAACACAGTAAAGGAAGTGGTTTAGGGAGTAAAACACAGTAAAGGAAGTGGTTTAGGGAGTAAAACGCAGTAAAGGAAGTGGTTTAGGGAGTAAAACACAGTAAAGGAAGTGGTTTAGGGAGTAAAACACGGTAAAGGATGTGGTTCAGGGAGTAAAACACAGAAACACAGTAAAGGAAGTGGTTTAGGGAGTAAAACACAGTAAAGGAAGTGGTTTAGGGAGTAAAACGCAGTAAAGGAAGTGGTGTAGGGAGTAAAACGCAGTAAAGGAAGTGGTTTAGGGAGTAAAACACAGTAAAGGAAGTGGTTTAGGGAGTAAAACACAGTAAAGGAAGTGGTTTAGGGAGTAAAACACAGTAAAGGAAGTGGTTTAGGGAGTAAAACGCAGTAAAGGAAGTGGTTTAGGGAGTAAAACACAGAAAGAGAAGTGGTTTAGGGAGTAAAACACAGTAAAGGAACTGGTTTAGGGAGTAAAACACAATAAAGGAAGTGGTTTAGGGAGTAAAACACAGTAAAGGAAGTGGTTTAGGGAGTAAAACACAATAAAGGAAGTGGTTTAGGGAGTAAAACACAGTAAAGGAAGTGGTTTAGGGAGTAAAACACAGTAAAACACAGTAAAGGAAGTGGTTTAGGGAGTAAAACACAGTAAAACACAGGAAAGGAAGTGGTTTAGGGAGTAAAACGCAGTAAAGGAAGTGGTTTAGGGAGTAAAACACATTAAAGGAAGTGGTTTAGGGAGAAAACACAGTAAAGGAAGTGGTTTAGGGAGTAAAACACAGGAAAGGAAGTGGTTTAGGGAGTAAAACGCAGTAAAGGAAGTGGTTTAGGGAGTAAAACACATTAAAGGAAGTGGTTTAGGGAGAAAACACAGTAAAGGAAGTGGTTTAGGGAGTAAAACACAGAAAAGGAAGTGGTTTAGGGAGTAAAACACAGTAAAGGAAGTGGTTTAGGGAGTAAAACACAGTAAAGGAAGTGGTTTAGGGAGTAAAACACAGTAAAGGAAGTGATTTAGGGAGTAAAACACAGTAAAGGAAGTGGTTTAGGGAGTAAAACACAGTAAAGGAAGTGGTTTAGGGAGTAAAACACAGTAAAGGAAGTGATTTAGGGAGTAAAACACAGTAAAGGAAGTGATTTAGGGAGTAAAACACAGTAAAGGAAGTGATTTAGGGAGTAAAACACAGTAAAGGAAGTGGTTTAGGGAGTAAAACACAGTAAAGGAAGTGGTTTAGGGAGTAAAACACAGTAAAGTGGTTTAGGGAGTAAAACACAGTAAAACACAGTAAAGGAAGTGGTTTAGGGAGTAAAACACATTAAAGGAAGTGGTTTAGGGAGAAAACACAGTAAAGGAAGTGGTTTAGGGAGTAAAACACAGAAAAGGAAGTGGTTTAGGGAGTAAAACACAGTAAAGGAAGTGGTTTAGGGAGTAAAACACAGTAAAGGAAGTGGTTTAGGGAGTAAAACACAGAAAAGGAAGTGGTTTAGGGAGTAAAACACAGTAAAGTGGTTTAGGGAGTAAAACACAGTAAAACACAGTAAAGGAAGTGGTTTAGGGAGTAAAACACAGTAAAACACAGTAAAGGAAGTGGTTTAGGGAGTAAAACACAGTAAAGGAAGTGGTTTAGGGAGTAAAACACAGAAAAGGAAGTGGTTTAGGGAGTAAAACACAGTAAAGGAAGTGGTTTAGGGAGTAAAACACAGTAAAGGAAGTGGTTTAGGGAGTAAAACAGTAAAGGAAGTGGTTTAGGGAGTAAAACACAATAAAGGAAGTGGTTTAGGGAGTAAAACACAGTAAAGGAAGTGGTTTAGGGAGTAAAACACAGAAAAGGAAGTGGTTTAGGGAGTAAAACACAGTAAAGGAAGTGGTTTAGGGAGTAAAACGCAGTAAAGGAAGTGGTTTAGGGAGTAAAACGCAGTAAAACACAGTAAAGGAAGTGGTTTAGGGAGTAAAACGCAGTAAAACGCAGTAAAGGAAGCGGTTTAGGGAGTAAAACACAGTAAAACACAGTAAAGGAAGTGGTTTAGGGAGTAAGACACAGTAAAACACAGTAAAGGAAGTGGTTTAGGGAGTAAAACACAGTAAAGGAAGTGGTTTAGGGAGTAAAACGCAGTAAAGGAAGTGGTTTAGGGAGTAAAACACAGTAAAGGAAGTGGTTTAGGGAGTAAAACACAGTAAAGGAAGTGGTTTAGGGAGTAAAACGCAGTAAAGGAAGTGGTTTAGGGAGTAAAACACAGTAAAGGAAGTGGTTTAGGGAGTAAAACACAGTAAAGGAAGTGGTTTAGGGAGTAAAACACAGTAAAGCGGTTTAGGGAGTAAAACACGGTAAAGGAAGTGGTTTAGGGAGTAAAACACAGTAAAATTGTAGCTCTACAAAGATAGATAACCATTAGGGAGCATTTTTTGGCAGGACACATCCTGCTTCTCCACGGTGACGTCATGCCAGCCGGTCCGCGCGTGCCCAGCAGATGGCGTCGGCTCCCCCCCCCCGTGACGTCACCGGCCGTGACGTCACCGCCCGTGCTGCAGGATTCGGTCACCAACATCAGCATCATCTCGGTCACCAGATTCTCGGTCGTGACCGAGATGATGAAGATGATGATGATGAGGGGGAAGATCCTGCTGCTGCTGATTCACTAAAAGGGATCAAACTTGATGAAACTTCAAATGAAAGTGTCAGAGAAACCCCCCGGATGTGACAGAAAAAGGATAAAACATCTTTACTTTTCAGTAAAGTCGTTCATGCGGCCGCATTTTCCAAAGAAAAACATCTAAATGTTTAAAACACAATTCTACATTCTGAATTCTTCATTGCAATATATATACTTGGCATTATCATGATATATTGTTTTACATTGTATTATTATATTATGTTATGAGATCTCATGGGATGTTACTGTATATTATAGTATTATTTTATTGTTATATATTATATTATAGTGATATCATTTTGTTATATGTTATATTATAAAATTATGTTATATAAGGATATTATTATATTATTATATGCTATTTTAGTATTACATATATTACTTTATATTATCTCGTGCTATATTATATCACTATATGATAATTATCTATTTATTTATTTTTCAAATTGATATTCTTAATTTATTTCTTTACTTTCATTATATTATTTACACACACGCGTGCACGCGCACACGCGCACACACACACACACACACACACACACACACACACACACACACACACACACACACACACACACACCTAGATAAATATTGTAACTCGATGTCTTTTGTTCTTTGTTCTGTATGTTAATAAAAAAGGGGAAAAGATAAAACAATTCTACATTTTCAGTCGTTCTTTAAAACTACAGAACAAACACGTGAAAAACGTTTATATTTTATTTATTTATTCTTTCAAAATAGTATTTAACCATTTCTGAAGCTGAAAAGATCAAATATTCAGTGAAAGGAAACTCTAACAAAGTTTATAATAAGTTTCTTCCCTTTCTTACACTCTCTTTTTTCTTCCTTTTTGTTTAATTTTTCTTAGTTTTTTCCTTTTTATTCATCTATTTTTTAATGTATACTGTGTAGCTTTAATACTTAATCATTACTTTAAATACTTTTCAGTTATTTATCATTATTTTCGTTGAATTGTGTAATGTTCTGTCCTTAAATCAAGGAAAACATCCTAGTTGGTAAACTGTACTGTATATCTTTTTTCTCAGTATATTTAATGTGTCAAATATCCTGTAGATTGTAAATGAACATACAGAAATAATATATTTAATGTAAATGTGTAATTGATCCTGTTTTACTTTGCCTTACCCCCTAATAAAAATAAATAGTATTTAACCAAACCAGAGCTGCTTGGGAAGAAAGTTGATGTTTTATGATGTTTAATAATCGACCCGCGTGATTTTACCGCCATCTAGCGGCCGCGCAGGCGCACTGCAGGATAAAGTTCCTACCTGATAAAAGGTGTCGTTACTGAACTATGTTTTTAATAAAGATCAGTTTAATCAGGATCAGTGAGTAAACCTGACGGTGTTTCACTTTACAAACAATATTTCTGAGATTATAAAAGTCTGATGTTCTGAGTGTTTTTGTTGAAAATTTGCACCATTTTTACAAAAAATGTCTTAATGTGGCAATTGAAAAAAAAAAGGACCTCTAAAGTCAAACATTTGCTTATTTTACAACTGGAAACATCACGACTTTAAAGGACATAAAAGAGGAAAGTGTTGCTTTTTTTTTTGTTTTATTCATTTCAAAAATGTTTCAAAAAGGATTTAAATATTTGTTTACAACGAAATAAAAATCCCCAGACACTTTTGGAAATGTCCTCAAAGTAGTGTAGCAGTGAGCACAGAAAAAGAAACTGTTTTTGTCTGTTGAAGTCAAAGAAATTAACTTTCACTTGTTTTATGACTCTTAAAAAGACACAACACCGCCATCTGGTGGGCATGCGCAGTACTGCACCACAGAAGTCAAACTTCCAAACCTTTAAGTCAAATTTAGTTATACGAGACTTCAAAAAGTTGCCACAAAAATAAGAAAAGTCTGTAAATTGTTTCTGTGAAAAATATCCAGAGAGTTTTCCACAATTAAATTAAAGTCGACAGTATTTTACATAAAAACAAAGGATGAAGTGAAATAAAAACCCGCTCTTACCCATCAATGTGATTATTTGAGTAATAGTTGACAAAAAAACACCTTTAAATCCCAAATTAAAAGACATTTAAACAAACGGCAGCAGTTGACTGATTTATTTGAGCATTTAGCAGAAATCAAACACTCCAACATCAAAACATGATGACAAACATTTAAGAATCCCGCTCAGCCTGTCTGTGACTTTCCAGCAAAAAAACAACAAAGATTAAACAGAAAACTGCAGAAAAAGAGCCGTTTTGCAGCTGAATCGTTGTGGCGGAACAGCGACACCCAGTGGGCGTCGGTGGAACTGCAGCCGAGCTTCTCCAGGGAAATAAAGATGATGTGGATCCTGTGATGACGTGATTGATCTGCTGATCTGCTGATCGGCCGTTGTTTCAGAATAAATATGCGACCTAGCGGAGCTACTTGATGATGATCTCAGAGTCCTCGTCCACCGTGCGGGACACGACCTTCCCGTCCACCAGCTCCTCGATCACGATCTTCTTCCTCTGGGTGATGACGGGTTTACGCGGCTCCTCCTTCACCTGCACGATGGTGACCGTTTTCCTGCAGGAAAAAAAAAAAAAAAAAAAACACACGTTACCAACGATTCTATCGTCTTAAAGAGACGCAGGGACTTATTTATTCTATTTTTATTTAACCAGGAAGTCCCTCGAGATTAAAATCTCTTTTTCGAGGGAGACCTGGCCAAGCTAGCACACCATTACAGAGTTACGAAAAATGATTTTTTTCGTAACTCTATTTCAACTCTTGACTCTTTTTCAATTTTATTTTTCAATTTTTTTAATTATTTAAAAAAAACAACTTAAAAACAGACAAAGAAAAACAGACATACAACAAAATCCAGTTCAGAAATAGCAATTGCACTCTTCAGTTATTTTTTTTATCAGAGCTTTGAACTCTCCCAGGGACCAAATCATTAAGCTGTAATGTGAAGATTGTCCATTGGCTACCTGTAAAATTCAGAATCCAATTTAAAATTTTATTACTTGCATATAAAGCCCAAAACGGCTTAGCTCCGCCGTATTTACAAGACCTGATAGTGCCTTATGTTCCTGGCAGAGCTCTCCGCTCTCAGAGTTCAGGTTTACTCGTAGTTCCTAGAGTATCTAAATGTAGATTTGGAGGGCGGGCGTTCTGCTATCAGGCACCACTACTATGGAACCAACTTCCAATCTGGGTTAAGGAGGCTGACACCACCTCCACCTTTAAAACTAAACTTAAAACGGCCCTAGTTTCTACGGTCTAAAAGAGGAACTTACTGCACTTCCTCTCCCTCCAGGAGTCTCCGGTACTCGGCGATCTCCATCTCCAGCCGGGTCTTGATGTCCAGCAGCATCTTGTACTCGCTGGCCTGTCTCTCGATGTCCAGCCGGACCTGTCCCAGCTCGACCTCCAGCCCGTCCACCATGGCCTGCAGCTGCCGCAGCTGGAGACTGTAGCGGGACTCCGTCTCAATCACCTGGCCCTCCAGCGCCGCTTTCTGCCGGGGGGAAGAAGAGAGGGGGGGGTTAGAGGCAGTCGCAGGTGTCGCTTTTACACCAAACTGGTACATGGGCTGGTTCTGGTTCTGGGCCAGTATCCCCCCCTTTCCACCAAATCTATATCTCTATTAATATGTATTGATTTATAGTTATATGTTGATATGTCAATATATAGAATTCATGAAAATCCTGCACTTGGTGACAAGTTTTTGATATTTGGCCTGTTAGTTTTGGACATAAGGTTTTCAAAAACCACGCAAACAAATTGGGAAAATGTCCACTAGTGGCCGGTTTGCAGAAAATTAAAAATGAATCAATAAGGCGATAGAGGCAGGAATTGTAGGTGTTAGTGAGTTTAAATATGCAGAGCTGATGTTTTTTGTGTGTTATTTTAATAAAATCCTATTGTTTCACTGTGACTTAGTTCTGAGGTTATTGTTCATCTTAAACCTGAATGAAGACATTATTGACACTACAGTGATAGTGACCTGTCCAATAAACAGAAAACTGCATTCCTTGTGTCGCATGGCGGCGTGCTAGCATCTTACCAGGCTGAGCTGCGACTGCAGCTCGATCTCCAGGCTCTGCAGCGTTCTCCTCAGCTCCGTGATCTCGGTGCGGGAACACTGCAGCGTGTCGGAGCTGCTCGTCACCTCCTTGTTCAGCTCGTCAAACTGCAACAAGAAACCACAGGTCAGCGAAGGTTCAGGCTAGCCGACTACCCAGCAGCCCCGGCGGCTCCTGCTCACCTTGACCTTGTACCAGGCCTCCATCTCCCGCCGGTTCTTCTCGGCGATGCCGTCGTACTGGATGCGGATCTCGTCCAGGACGCGGGTCAGGTCCTCCTGGGGTTTGGCGTCCACCTCCACGTTGACGGACTGGCTGCTCACCTGGCTGCGCACCGCCGCGAGCTCCTGCAAGCACAACCCGGGGATTAGGGACGAGGAGGATGAACCCAGGGCAATAAAACACATTCTGACCTCTGACTCCGCCCACTTTAGGGGGCGGAGCCTGAGACCACGTTTTAGCGAAAACGGTGGTGTTTTCATGCGTTTTGGCCGTTCGTTTACACGAAAACGGAGCTCAAAGTTTCCAAAAACCATCATTTCTGAAAACTCCGGCCAAAGTGTAGATTTTTAAAACCTCCGTCTTCACGTTTGCTTGTAAACGGAGAGAAACGGACATTTAGGCTTCAGAACGTCACATTATGAGACAGAAACGTCACCAGCGTCATGAGTGACACCTGTGGTTACAATTAGTTTGTAACCGTCAATATTTTCTTGTATTTTACCTGTTTTATATTCTAACGTCACACTTAAAAGTAACTTCCACTATGTGGAAACGTGGCCTCAGATAGAGACCAGAGTCACCGGACACAAACGTCGTCGGGAAGAATTTATGTTCAATTTTACATCAAAGTTGTATTTTTTTTAAAGAGAAATTTAACAAATTAGTTTTTTTCTATTTTTTTCCAACTTTAATTCAAAATGTGTGAAAAAGAAAATATAAAAATAAATATTTTGAGAATTTATAAATGTTTTTCTAAATTTACTTTAAGTCGTTTCTGATCAGGATGATTTGAAAAATATGAATAAAAAAAAAAAAACAACTTTGTCAGAACAAGTTTGAAAATAAATGTTTTAAAAAGGGATTAATCTGGAGTTTTATAAATAACCATTACGTTGCATCGACGCTGAAATTCTCTCATTATGAAGTCGTTCACATTATTGATTAAAATTATTACATTCATTTAATTAAATGTCCATTATATGAAAGTCAACAAATGTTCTTGTTTAAGGCCCCGTTTACACGTAGCAAAAATGCTGGTGTTTTCATGCATTTTGGCCGTTCGTTTATACAAAAACGAAGCTCAAAGTCTCCAAAAACCAGAATTTCTGAAAACAAAGTGGAGATTTGCAAAAACTCCGCCCTTGTTGATATTTTTTTTCCAGGATTCTGATTGGCTAGCATGACTTAATCTTCTCGTTACACTGCCCCCTGTAGGTTTGGCTGCTCATAGCACCTTAACAGTGTATTGTAAATTATGGTATTTTTCAAAACGTAGAGGGGGAAATATCCGTTTTTGTAAACGTTTGTGTAAACGTGGCCCCGGGGCAGTTAAACATGCCCCAGCGCAGCGCCAGGCGCCGCAGGAACCGGGCGTGGCGCCGGCTTGTGCTGACGAGCGTTTACAACGTCTGCGTCAGCACAGACAGTCGGAGGAAGTTGCTCTGATGTTTTACGGCCGGTTGCTCCAGGTGAGGAGGCGGCGACGAGTCCCGGCAGGCGACGTTGCCCCGCACTGCAAAAACTCTAAATCTTAAGAATATTTGTCTTATTTCTAGTTAAAATGTCTCATTTGTCTCATCATAGTAAAAAAAAAAAATCTCATTACACTTAAAACAAGACTCATCACAGGAAAAAACAACAATTTTCACCTGTTTCAAGTAGATTTTCACTTGAAATAAGTAGAAAAATCTGCCAGTGGAACAAGATTTTTTTGCTTGTAATAAGAAGATAAATCTTGTTCCACTGGCAGATTTTTCTACTTATTTCAACTGAAAATTTACTTGAAACAGGTGAAAATTGTCAGATAACAAGTTATTTTTCTAGTGATGAGTTTTGTTTTAATAAATCGGGTAAATCGGCCTTTTCCTTTTATGCACCGCAAGCTTGGAATGAGCTACAACACAAACTATACTTGAAATATCTACCCTCTCTTAACATGTTCAAACATGTTAAAATCAGTTTTTACAGAACAATGTCATTGTTTTTAATCAAGTGTCATTATTTGTCATAGAATTCTTTTTAGCTTTCTGATCCTTGTATGTTTTATGTTTGTTTGTTTGTTTCTTGTTTTGATATGATTTTATTTTTTTGTAAAGTTACTTGTCCTTGTATGTATTTTCTTTTATACGAAACTGAATTTATTTTTCTGCTGCATCTTGACCAGGACTCCCTGGCAAAAGAGATATTGTATCTCAATGGGACTTTCCTGGATAAATAAAGGATAAATTTAAGTGTAATGAGATTTTTTGACTAAAAATTAAACATTTTAACTAGAAATAAGACAAATATTCCTGGTAAGATTTTGAGTTTTTGCAGTGCGGCGGGCGACGTTGTCCCGGAACCCAGCGAGCCATAAAAACCTGTCTCCAGCTGTTTTGTCTGGGTGTAAAACGCCCCGGGGAGCTGCTAGCTAGCGTGCTCACCTCGGCGTGGTTCTTCCGCAGGTACACCAGCTCCTCCTTCAGACCCTCCACCTGGATCTCCAGGTCGGACCGGGTCATCGTCAGCTCGTCCAGGACCTTGCGCAGCCCGCTGATGTCGGCCTCCACCGACGTGCGCGCCGCCAGCTCGTTGTCGTACCTGCGGGGGAGAAACGGTCGTTAGCGTCGCTGCTGCGTGAAGGTCACGGCTGCTGCGTGAAGGTCACGGTCAAGCGCCGCGGGAACCGGTCGCACCGCGTTCCCCCGCGGCCGCTGCCGACCCGTGACGGCGTCTACGCAAGCTACGAATAAAGTTGGATTGAATTTGGTGTTTGGTTTGAACACAAGCCGCTAAAAAACACAGATTTATCAATTCTGTCACTAACTTACGCTCATTTACTAATATTACTATTATTATTATTATTATTATTATTAATGTTATTATTATTAGTAGTAGTATTATTGTAATTATTTTTATATTATTATTAATTATATTATTATTGTTGTTATCATTATTAAACTTATTATTGATATTATTAATGTTATTATTAGTAGTAGTATTATTGTAATTATTATTTTTATATTATTATTATTATGATTGACATTATTATTGTTATTATCATTATTAGTAGTAGTATTATTGTAATTATTATTATTATTTATATTATTAATGTTATTATTAGTAGTATTATTGTAATTATTATAATTATTGATATTACATTATGATTGTTGTTATCATTATTATACTTATGATTGAAATTATTATTAATGTTATATTATTTTAATTATTATTTATATTATTGTTGTTATTATTATTCATTATATATTATTATTATTGTTCACCAGCAGATTAGCTGAGTTTAGCTTTAACTTTAATCTCTGATGCACAAAAATAACAAAACAACTCGTGTGCATGTACGTGATAGCAGCGTTAGCAGCGTTAGCTAGCATTGCTTACAGTTTCTGATTTACGTGCTAGCTAGCTACACTGCAATAGACCTAAAACGTTCAATTAGCATGCTACATCAAAGCAGAGGTTTTTGTATATTAGCAGAAAGCTACGTTCTAGCAAGGAAACACAGAAATGAGCCTGCTAGTAGCATGGTAGTTAGCCTCATAAATTGTCAACGAAACAGCGTTAGCTTCCGTACATTTAACATATCCAATTTACTGGTTAGGTAGCTACGGTGTAATTTAGTATTTAGCCTTGAGAGGCTAAACAGAAAGAAGAAGAAAGTGTATAGATAACTAGCATCGTAGCTATGTCAATAAATCTGTGTTAGCTAGCTCATGTTTAGTGTTTAACTAGCTAACAGTTGAATATGTCATATTTTTTATATTATTTTAATTTTTATATGTTGTATTCGAGTAAAGTTGAAATAAAAACAAGGGCTAGGATCTTATAAGATTTTACTTCGTCCTACTCCTTTTCGGGCATGAAATTTTGTTTAATGACAGTTTATTTGTATTCTTTTCCTGATGTTTTGTGTAATTGTTTTTATAATTATTTTATTCTCGAAGTAAAGATTTAATAATAAAGAAAAAAAAATAAGAATTCCAAGCAGGTTTTTCCCTGCTCTGTTTTTCTCTCCTCCAAGGGCTAAAAAGGGTTGAAGATTCCTGATCTAACGGGTTCCAAGGAGGCTCCGCCCACTCGGGAAGGGGGCGGAGTTAAACCAACTCTCTGACTCCGCCCACTCAGGAAGGGGGCGGGGTTAAACCAACCGCCTGGCTCCGCCCACTGTGGAAGTGGCTGCTGTGAACGGAGCTGCAGGATCATGGAGCTAAAGGAGCTTTGCTCCTTGATCTTCCAGGGATTTGGAAACAAAGCTTCAGGAAACAGAGTTAAAGCTCTAAACACGTCGGACGGCCGGAACCGGAGCAGGAAATAAAGAACCGGAGCAGGACAATAAAGAACCGGAGCAGGAAAATAAAGACCCGGAATAAAGAAGCAGCTACAGAATAAACCGGAAAGGTCCGGAAGGTTCCGGAAGGTTCTTACTTCATCTTGAAGTCCTCGGCCGCCAGCTTGGCGTTGTCGATCTGCAGCATCAGTCTGGCGTTCTCGTGGGTGGCGAAGCTGATCTGAGGAGAAACCGGAGTTAGAGTTAGACCCGCAATCGATTCAATTCCTGTTCTTAAGATTCACAATCGATTATCAAGATCCGATCCAGTTCCGATATTGATTTGGGTTAGTGTTATTAAAACAGTTTTTTCAGCTGTTGCATGAATTATATGACTGTAGTTCTGCAACATATTAATACTAATATTATATTGAGATTCAACAGCAAGTATTGCAGCTAATGATGCTGTAAGGACCAATCAGCTCCCAGAATGCTGATAGAACTGAAACAGAAACATCGTGTAGAATTACCAAACAGATCCAGGGAGGAAACAGAGACGGAGGAAATCAGTTTTAGTTTTTAACACATTCCGTTTAATTTTTTCCCCATTTTCTGTCTTTTCGGTTTAAAATTTTTGAAAATTTGGTTTTTAGCATTTTATGCAAATGTAACCCCAAGACAGTATATAAAGTAATGAAATATAGACAATTTATGAAATTATAACTGAAAACTTTCATGTTTTCATACCTTTAAACATATTTAAAGGCAAAAACATGGCAGCACTTGTGTCCAACAAAACATTCCTTTTTTGGGCATAAACAAAAAAATACCAAAAGTTGTAATGTAATGATGAAAAAAAAAAAAAAAAAAAAAATCTTTAGCATGGAATCGATTTTTAGGAATTAATATGAGAATCGATTTAGAATCGGAAAATTGATTTTTTTTCAACACAGGTAAGAGGCTGTAAGAGTTCCTCAGCATGACGTCCCTGGACCACCCACGTGACCTCCAGGCGCACGAACCAACTTCCATCTCAAACAGCCCAGCGCGGAATATTGGAGGATTTAAAACCAGCCACTTATTTGGGAATTAAGTTAGTTTAGTTTATTGGTTTGTTTAGTTTATTGGTTTGCACAGTTTTAAAAGGTATACAAAAAATTATCAAAGAGAAATAGCCTACTATACGGTGCAGGAAGAGGCAAAAAACCCAATGGGCTTATTTGAAGCCTCCACCGAAGTTATTCAACAACATTACATTGGGAAAACAGTTACAAAACAGCAGTCAAGTGTTCCTTCAAACGTCTTTTACAAGTTTAATTCGGAATGGCCATTTTCATTTGGAATTAGTTGTTTACATGGTAATTTCTACTCATTTTAAATCGGATTTTATTTTAATTCTGAATGAAAGAGGAATTAAACTCTCCATGTAATACATTTTATAATTTTATTCTGTGTAACATTTTTTAGAGGTATTCGTTTTATTTATGTTATCTATTTCTTGTAATGTTTTTATTATTATTATATTTTATTGTTGTGGACTGATAATTTTTTTTGCCTTAATTCTTGAACTTTTATCATTATTTCATTTTAATTAACTATATTGTATGTCAGTGTGCATTGGTCTCACAGTTTTTATTTTTGTTTTTATTATGCTTATTGTTCTGTCAAAATGTTAAGCCCTTTGTATTTCATGTACCTGGATGAAAGGTGCTATACAAATAAAATTGTATTAATTGATTGATGTAAACGCACTGATTATAACCTGAATTTTGACCCTGTTTTCTGGTGTTTCGGTGATGGTTGCGGGTTAAAATCCTCACCTTCTTGCGCAGCTCGTCGATCACCAGCTGGAACTTGCTGTAATCCGCCACGGCCACGGTCCTGCTCTCGTACCACTCCCGGATCTGGCGCTCCAGCTGCGCGTTGGCGGCCTCCAGGGAGCGCACCTTGTCCAGGTAGGAGGCCAGGCGGTCGTTCAGGTTCTGCATGGTTCCCTTCTCGTTCCCGGACACGGCCAGGTCTCCCCCCATCCCCATCCCGGCCCCCGCGGCCCAGCCGGACACCCGGGCCCCGGCCCCGCCGCCCATGGCGTCGGCCAGGTCGAACCCGGAGCGCAGCCCCCCGGAGGAGGCGTAGGACACCCGGACCTGGCGGCCCCCGGCCCCGCCGTGCACGCTGGTGCCGCGGCGGGAGCCGTAGGAGCCGGACAGGGAGGACAGGGAGGCGGCGGGCCGGCCGGAGAGACGCACGGAGGTCATGGTGGACGTCTGGAGGAGGTTTCACGAGGTCTCTGGAGGTCTGGAGGTCTGGAGCTGGTCTCTGGAGGAGCTCTGGGCTGGTGCTGAGGTTGCCCAGAGCCAGCCTTTTATAGCCCAGGTGAGGAGGCGGACAGAGCAAAGATGCTGCTCAGGTGTGAAAGGGGGCGGGGCCTCGACAGGTTCGGCAGGTTGTCTGTAATTAAAGTTTCTTGCTGGTAAATTTAATTGGAACTAGTTTAACACCCACCGCCTAGATGTGTCCGGGAAAAACGAGACAAAAGTACAATAATTATGACTAACAGGGCGATACTAAGTAACCTTTACATTTTGTACAGTCTGTTCTTATAGTTACTCATTCTATCTAAAGGACTGTCTCAGAAAATTAGAATATTGTGATTTTCTGTAATGCAATTACAAAAACAAAAATGTCATCCATTCTGGATTCATTACAAATCAACTGAAATATTGCAAGCCTTTTATTATTTTAATATTGCTGATCATGGCTTACAGTTTAAATATTGAACTCAAATATCCTATCTCCAAAAATTAGAATATTCTGGGAATCTGGATGGGATGAACATTAGCAGAGTTAATTAAATCAAATTCCTAGGGGTGACAATAGATGACCAAATCAACTGGAAACCACATATCAAACATATACAATCCAAAGTATCAAGAAGCATAGCAGTATTAAATAAAGCAAAACAGGTCCTGGATCATAAATCACTCCGTATTCTCTACTGTTCAATAGTTCTTCCATATATAAGTTACTGTGCAGAGGTTTGGGGCAATAATTACACCAGTACAATACATCCACTAATCATTCTGCAAAAGAAAGCAATAAGGATCATTCATAAGGCAGGTTACAAAGATCACACAAATTCATTATTCTTACAATCAAAGTTACTAAAACTCAAAGACATCATAGAACTACAAACAACAAAAATCTTATTCAAAGCTAAAAACAAGCTACTACCAGAAAATATTCTGAAATTATTCACTGTAAGGGAAGGGGGTTATAATTTAAGGGGTAGTTTTAATTTCAAAACTCAGAGAGTGCACACCACTAGAAGATGTTTTAGTATATCAGTGTGTGGTGTCAAATTGTGGAATAGGTTGAGGGAGGAGCACAAGGAATGTTCAAACATAAATCATTTCAAAAACACGTATAGAAAAATATTTTTCACAAGGTACAGGGATGAGGGTTATTGACTGTCACCATGTGTTCATTGTTTATGTGTATATATATATATATATATATATATATATATATATATATATATATATATATATATATATATATATATGTATATATATATATATATATATATATATATATATATATATATATATATATATATATATAAATATACATATATATATAAATATACATATATATATATATATATGTATATTTATATATTTTTTCTTTTGTTAATTATTATTTATTTATATGTTGTCAGCACAATTAAGAAATATAACGAAAAAAGAGTGTATGTGTGTGTATGTATGTATGTGTACTTGTATGTTTGTGTGTATATGTATATTATGTACGTACAGTATGTATGTGTGTGTGTGTGTGTGTGTGTGTGTGTGTGTGTGTGTGTATGTATATATTTATATATAATTAAGAAAAGAGTAATGTAAAAATAAGAAGGACATAAATAAATATTGTTAATATTTTATGGATAAGGGGCGGGATTAAATAAGTTATACTTCTTCCCACCCCTTTTCGGACAGGCAAGTGAAATTACTGTGCTGTTTTTTTTGTTTTATGCTGTTTTTTTGTTTTATTTTGTTTTGTTTTGTAAAATTGTCTTGATCGGCCATTTTGTATTATTATTTCTGTTTTACTTGTTCATATTTACGTTATATATAATTTGCATGTTCGGAATAAATCACTAACTAACTAACTAACTAACTAGTCTTAATCTTAAGCTGTAAACCATGATCAGCAATATTAAAATAATAAAAGGCTTGCAATATTTCAGTTGATTTGTAATGAATCCAGAATGGATGACATTTTTGTTTTTTGAATTGCATTACAGAAAATAAAGAATTTTATCACAATATTCAAATTTTTTGAGACAGTCCTGTATTTATCTAACATTTAGGTCAGTTAGAAATATTAAGTTCAAGTTCAAGTTAACTGTATTTAAACCCCGTAGGTAGATTTGTTTTGCAGCAAAATCATCTCTCACACAATTCAATTCAATTTTATTTATATAGCGTCTAATACAACAAAGGTTGTCTCTAGACGCTTTCCAGATACCCAGAACATGACCCCGAGCAGTTATTACATAAACAATAGCAGGTAAAAACTCCCCTAGTGGGAGAAAAACCTTAAGCCAAAACAGTGGCAAGAAAAACTCCCCTTTAGGAGGGAAGAAACCTGGATCATAAGGGGGGACCCTCCTGCCGAGGGCCAGACTGGTGGGTCAGGGACGGCAGCAGCACAGCAGGCAGGTGGAAGCAGCAACGGGATGACCAGGGGTGGGGACCGCAGGCAGGTGGAAGCAGCAGCGAGATGACCAGGGGTGGGGACGGCAGGCCAGCACGCAGCTCCTGAAGCTCCGGCCCAATCAGCAAGTCCCAGGTTGGGGTGCAGGGTCGGGGAAGGGTTGAGAAGGGACAGGGCCAGGGAGAGGAGTCTTGACGGACAAATCTCTCCCCCGCCTGACCGGGCCGTTACCCTGCCCCCCTCACTCCCACACTGCAGGTTCCGGTGTCCGGCAGAGGATGCTGCAACATGGACAAAAGAGAGAAAAGGGAGGAGAAGGGGGGGCCAGTACAAGAAACTACAGGAGCGACTCTAACACACTAGAGTTTACACTACCTAGAGATTTACCAACACCAGCTAGAGGTTTACTAAACACTAACTATAGGCTTTACTAAACAGAAAGGTTTTAAGTTTAGTTTTAAAGGTGGAGGTGGTGTCAGCCTCCTTAACCCAGATTGGAAGTTGGTTCCATAGTAGTGGTGCCTGATAGCAGAACGCCCGCCCTCCAAATCTACATTTAGATACTCTAGGAACTACAAGTAAACCTGCACTCTGAGAATGGAGAGCTCTGACAGGAACATAAGGCACTATCAGGTCTTGCAAATAATGCAGAGCTAAGCCGTCTCTACTGTCCTTAATTTGACACGGGACAAAAACAGTAAAAACAATTAACTGGTTTTTAACAGAACAAGACAGACGTGGCAGGAATCACGACGCTCACTGACAGGATAAATGTTCCCACAAGGCAAAGAACAATGAATGAATAGAAAACTAAAAACAAGGCAGAAATATTTAGGTCAGGTAGAAACATTTAGTTCAGGTAGAAACATTTAGTTCAGGTAAAAACTGCGGTCAAATCAGTAAAAATGTCAGTTTTCTGGATGAAATATATTAATTCCTGATAAAATCTTTGCTAGCCCACAGCTATGCTCATGTAAGCATGTGAGTGAGTGAATCCCGGTCTGTGATTGGACGCTGCCTCATTTGCCTAAAAGTTGAGATTTTTAAACTTCAAATTGACGGCTCCGGGGCCTCTCGGGGCCTCCGGGGCCCCCGGGGCCTCCGGGGCCTCCAGGGCCTCCGGGGCCCCCGGGGGCCCTGTCATAGACAGTGAATGGCAGTCGGACGCCTGTGGCGATTTCAGTGTAAATCTACGTGTTTGAAATTCTGCTGCGGAACATGAAGGGAAATGTTTTAATCCTTAAAGAGCTTGAAGCAAAGTCGTAACCAAAAATAGGTCAAGCAATCAAAGTTCTTAAAACAGTTCAAGTCCAAGTATCGTTTGTCAAACTGACGCAATAATTGGTTTTTTTCTTATCTGTGAGTAAGAATCTGGAACTGGGTGGAGGATGAGAATCTTTCAGCAGCGCTAACATCATTAAAGACGGCTCCCACCCGGCTCTGTTTGACCTGTTTGACCTTCAGGAAGACGCTACAGAGTCATCAGGTGAACAGGTCAGGTGAAGGTCAACAATATGTGAATGTCTTTGCTACTGTTTACCGTGCAATATTTCTCCCGGACTGTGCAATATCCCACTCAGAGTGCGAAATACGGGGGGGTTCGGTGGGTCCGACCCCCCCGATTAACCCTTGAGCCCCCCTGAAGGACTCAAAAGCCAAATTTAGGGGGGGTCTCAATGTTGTCAAAAAATAAATAAATTAGGCTATATAATATAATATGATCATTTGATTGTCACTAATGGTCAATTAAATATGTTTAAGAGATCGCCATATCCACTATTCACAATTCAAAACTTTTATTGGTTTAACACAAGTCCTGCACCTTTATGTATGCAAATTAGCCATGTGCGCCAGCACAGCGCAATGAGGCTTTTCCCCAGTTAATAACACGGACAGCCAGGTGCGCAACAGGTTGCGTGAAGAAAGCCTGTCTGCACTCCTGTTTGTGACCTCAACGGACCTCCTCTGGACAAATTCCACCCGGTTCCATTTGTCAGAAGCTGGATTAAAGCAGGACATTGCCTCTCTTCTTCCTGGAATGGAAACCAGGACAGAAAGCACAAGAAGTCGAGAAATGTCCCACCCCTCCTCCCCCCTGGCAAAAAAACAAAAAAAAAAAAACTGGGTTTGTATGTGTATGTATGTCTATGCGTATGAATGCGTATATATATGTATATATATTAAATATATTAACAATGCACATATATATGCCTTAGGTTTTTACCAGCATGGTATTAACCATTAATATGCGTGCAGACAAGGTAAAAAAAAAAAAAGAAAAAAAAAAGAAAAGGCACATTTGGTCTATTTTAACTTAAGGTAAGAGGCCAGCCTGCTTAATATGGCCTGAACCCACCTCAGAGCTAATGTTTTTTTTTTAAATTTTTGTTATTATTTTGCCTTATGGCCTGTTATGAGTGTGATTTATGTGTAAGCTGCGTGAACCCACCTGTTGAGAGCCATCATATTTGTTTTTTATTTTGCGTGATGACCTGTTATGAGTGGAATTTGTGAATGTGTTCACACAGCTGTGTTAAAACATAAATTCCTGGATGGTTACATAACGTTAAATAATCAGTCATCATTGTGCAGGCTGAGGATCTGTTTAAGTGCACTGATTGCACGTCTCCGATAGTGGCATTTGTTGTTATTACTGTTGTTTGAATGCACAATTCATTTTCATTGTATTTTTTTATTTATCTAAAAAAATACATTAGCCTATTTTATTTGTTTATTCATTTCTGCAATGCACTGGCCGTGTGCCAATGTCTTGTCTGGTATTTATTCATTAAGTGCACCAGTGTGGTGCCAATTAATGTCTTTTATTCATTTTAATTATCGGATTTAATTTGTAAATAACATTCTGCTTCGTAATGCACAATTTTGCCTCCTGTTAGTAAAACAACGTGCATCTAAAATGGTTAAAAGTGTGCGTGTATTTGTCATAGACTATAGTAGGCTGATTGTATTGGTTTATTGCATAGGGCCACACTGTTTAAAAAACAAAACAAAAAAAAAAAAACGCGAGTTAGGGACGCCCCCGAATATGGATGGGTATTTTGCACACTGATTCCACTACATGTGTATATACTTTCATCTGTAAATAGAATCTCAGGTCTTCATTATTCAAATGCACCTTAACTTTTTCTATATTTTTATATTATTTATATTTCTTACATGCCTATATTTCTTATTGTTTGCACTATTTATCTATCTATCTGTATATCTATATGTCTGTATATCTATCTGTCCGTCCGTCCTGGATCATTCAGCTGTGTGGTAAAACAATGCCAAGAGGATAAGAAATCAGCCGTGTTCTTAGAGAGTCGGTCCTCGTTCTGGAAAGGGCTCAGAAAATTTCTACGTGTTTCTACGTAAAGTTTCTACGACGTGAAAGATTTTTTACAAAGAGAAAATGTTAAAAATAGTTCAATTTCAATTTAAATTCAATTAAATTCAATTCAATTCAATTCAATTCAATTCAATTCAATTTAATTTAGTTTAATTTAATTTAATTTAATTTAATTTAATTTAATTTAATTTAATTTAATTTAATTCAATTCAAGTCAATTCAATATACTTTATTCCGGGGTCTCCGGGGCCGGGGACGACTCTTTATGTCAAACCATTCAAAAGTTATAGCAGAAAGTAGGAACTATCAAATATGGACCGATCAGATGAAGGGGGGGCGCACTTTTTGGCGTCTATCATCGCCACGGTAACGTTTTTGAAAGAGAAAAGTAATGCGCGTTGTCCCAGGATGGAGACGCACATTTTGATGTATAACACACCTGGGTGCACATTACGGTTCGGGCCGTATTAACTGCCGAAGGAATGGCATAAATTGCGCCAAAATTACACGATTAATTCAAAATGGCCGACATCCTGTTCGGTTTCGGCCATGTCGCCAAGAGACTTTTCTTTAAGTTGTGACATGATACAGGTGTGTACCGATTTTCGTGCATGTACGTCAAGCCGTATTGTGGGGCTTGAGGCACAAAGTTTTCTAGGGGGCGCTGTTGAGCCGTTAGGCCACGCCCATTAATGCAAACCATTAAATATCACATTTATCACCAGGCCTGGCTTGGTGCAAAATTTGGTGACTTTTGGGGAACTATCAAATATGGACCAATCAGATGAAGGGGGGCGCGCTTTTCGGCGTCTAGCGTCGCCACGGTAACGCTTTTGAAAGAGAAAAGTAATGCGCTTCGTCGCAGGATGGAGATGCACATTTTGATGTATAACACACCTGGGTGCACATTACGGTTCGGGCCGTATTAACGGCCGAAGGAATGGCATAAATTGTACCAAAATTACACGATTAATTCAAAATGTTCAAAATGGCCGACTTCCTGTTGGGTTTGGGCCATGGCGCCAAGAGACTTTTCTTTAAGTTGTGACATGATACAGGAGTGTACCAATTTTTGTGCATGTACGTCAAACCGTATCGTGGGGCTTGAGCCACAAAGTTTTCTAGGGGGCGCTGTTGAGCCGTTAGGCCACGCCCATTAATATAAACCATTAAATATCACATTTTTCACCAGGACTGGCTTGGTGCAACATTTGGTGACTTTTGGGGCATGTTTAGGGAGAAAAAAGGCCCTCATTTCGTCGGAAAAATAAAAAGGAGGAAAATAAAAATTCCTACAGATACATTAGGGCCTTCGCACTGTCAGTGCTCGGGCCCTAATGAAATAAAATGATGACAAAAGAGGTCAAATAATAAAAAGCACACATTTTTATTAAAAAAATAAGGGCAGTAGAAAAAAGGGCGTGAAGCAAAGTGGTAACGAAGAATGGGTCAAGTTTCCCCCACAAGGCCTGGGTATCGCTAGTCAAACTGACGCAATAATTGGTTGTTTTCTTGAGTAAGATGAGTAAGAATCTGGAATTGGGTGGAGGATGAGAACTCTTATCTGATGTCAGGACTTGCATGTTTGGAAGGATCGTCATCGTCATCACGGACGTCTTCGTTTTAGAAGATTTGTGCATTTTACTTCCACGTCGCTGCGTCTAAATCAGTCCGGGCAAGTCTGGAGATATTTCTGTGAATGTGTCGACACTGGGAGTCAAGACTCACTAAATCTAAAAGTACCCAGGGGTGAAAGTAGATTAAAGTTCTTGCTGGTACTACGACCCCAACCTTCACCTTCTTCTCCTCCCACCTCCAGCTTCTTCATCCCTGAACACGCATTCCATTCTTTAACGCCTGTACGGTGTAGAAATTAGAAACACTTGACACTGTGTAGGCCGAGAGCAAATGATTTATTTAAATGGTGTAAATAAAGGCCAGTCCGGACTAGGAATGGGTGATATTTTATTGTTCACGATAAACCGTCAAAAAAATTCCCCACGGTAAGAATTTGTATCTCACGGTAAAAACGATAAATTCCCGTTGATGACGTTTTTGTGTAAAGCTGATTTATGGAAGGAAGGAAGGAAGGAAGGAAGGAAGGAAGGAAGGAAGGAAGGAAGGAAGGAAGGAAGGAAGGAAGGAAGGAAGGAAGGAAGATAAGGAAGGAAGGATGGAAGGATGGAAGGAAGGAAGGAAGGAAGATAAGGAAGGAAGGAAGGAAAGAAGGAAGATAAGGAAGGAAGGAAGGAAGGAAGGAAGGAAGGAAGGAAGGAAGGAAGGAAGGAAGGTAGGATGGAAGGATGGAAGGAAGGAAGGAAGGAAGGAAGGAAGGAAGAAAGAAAGAAAGAAAGAAAGAAAGAAAGAAAGAAAGAAAGAAAGAAAGAAAGAAAGAAAGAAAGAAAGAAAGAAAGAAAGAAAGAAAGAAAAATTCCCGTTGATGACATTTTTGTGTAACAAACATGGCAGATCTGAGAGCGAGATACATTTAAAAAAGATGGAGTTAAATTGGTATTTCTTTTATCGTCATTTTTATCGTTATCGAGATAAATGCTAGAAATTATTGTGAGCAATTTTTTTGTCCATACCGCCCATCCCTAGTCCGGACCAAGGATTGTCACAGAATAATTGGTAAATGTTGACAAAACTTTCAAAATCATAATTTGTTTTGTTTCAAATTAGAATAAATGTACAGTTAAATTCATCAGCAGCTGAACAGTTAACAAGTCTCTGTCTTTAAATTTTCAGAACATTGGGCACATAAATGAAAGAAGAGATGATGATGAGTAAAATGTCTCAAAATGTCTCTTACAATGTGTGCATTGAAATGGAAAATAACTTCTTATGAATTTTTTTCATCAAAGCAAAACACTTAAAACATAAAAAAAAGAACGTTACTTCAGCATTTTTGATGCTTTTGTTCTTTTTTCCTGAAACGAGGAATGAAAACCAATCACAAATATGCTGGTAATGTGTAGCCAAACACAAAAGTCTTTGGAATTTTGGTGGAATCATGTATTTGATGCTGCAGGGGGCACCGACATGATCCGCTGGGCGGTGCCTCTCACCCTTCTTCTCCTCTCCTTTTCCCTTCCTCTCTTCTCCATTACCATTTTTATTTATTATAAGTATTTCATAGCTATCATTTTTGTCCATCGTTCCTGTAGTTTCTTGTGCCGGCCCCCCTTTTTTTCTCTTTAGTGCATGTTTGCAGGCCGGAGCTTCAGGAGCTGCGTTCTGGCCTGTGTTCCCCCCCCCCCCCCTCCCCCCCCCCCCCTCTGGTCATCCCGTTGCTGCTTCCACCTGCCTGCTGTGCTGTTGACGTCCCCGACCCCCCAGTCTGGCCTTCGGCAGGAGGGTCCCCCCTTATGATCCAGGTCCAGGTCCTGGTCCAGGTTTCTTCCTCCTAAAGGGGAGTTTTTCTTGCCACTGTTTGGCTTAAGGTTTTTCTCCCACTAGGGGAGTTTTTTACCTGCCATTGTTTATGTAATAATTGCTCGGGGGTTTATGTTTATGTTCTGGATCTCTGGAAAGCGTCTAGAGACATCTGTTGTATTAGACCCTATATTAATAAAATTGAATTGAATTGAATTGAATTTTTTGTCCTTGCCCGGTGCAAATTACATAAATAAACTGTTTGGTGGTTTGGTCGTGAAAAAATAAAAAGTAACGTTACGTGAACAATAAATCAAACGCTCCCTTCCATGCAGTGTGTGTGTGTTTAGGAAGTAAAGACTGGAATACACTATTCACAAAAGCACAAATAGTGGCGTTTTACTAATATTTATATTGTACAAATATTTTAAAAATTATTCATACGAAAAAACAGGTAGTGTAGCAAGATTATATCGCTATGTCCGTCTCTCCCAGCTGTGTCTTTGTGATAAATATATATATCTGTATGTCCAATCGAAGGCACAGCTGAGTCATGGCTGAGCGGTAGCGTTGCCGTCTTTGGTGTGAGAGTTCAGAGTTCGAGACCTGTTGTATGCGAATTATTGTCAGTAATTCGTGTGTTTTTTTTCCCGGTACTGCGTACCGGCACTGAATCTTTTGGTGGTATGGAGTACCGGATCGTACCGGCTTACTTTCACCCCTGTCAGTACCTTTTGTGAACAAACTAGTCAAATTCACCCTAACATGCTTTTTTTATTTGTGAATAAATAACTTTACTCAGACGCGAGAATAAGGAGTTGAGGTAGTCGAGTAGAGATGACACGCATGTAAAATCAGTTCTAGCTCGGCCTGCGACACAATGGTTCTCAGTTTGGTGGAGAAATAGAGCTGGAATAAGGAGTAACTGAGCTAAAATGAGAAGTAACGGAGCTGAAATAAGGAGTAACAGAGCTGGAATGAGGAGTAACTGAGCTGAAATGAGGAGTAACGGAGCTGAAATAAGGAGTAACAGAGCTGAAATGAGGAGTAACAGAGCTGGAATGAGGAGTAACAGAGATGAAATGTGGAGTAACAGAGCTAGAATGAGGAGTAACAGAGCTGAAATGAGGAGTAACGGAGCTGAAATGAGGAGTAACTGAGCTAAAATGAGAAGTAACAGAGCTGAAATAAGGAGTAACAGAGCTGGAATGAGGAGTAACTGAGCTGAAATGAGGAGTAACGGAGCTGAAATGAGGAGTAACAGAGCTGAAATGAGGAGTAACTGAGCTGAAATGAGGAGTAACAGAGCTAAAATGAAGAGTAACGAAGCAGAAATGAGGAGTAACAGAGTAAAAATAATGAGTAACAGCACTGAAATTAGGGGTAAGAACTGAAATAAGGAGTAACAGAGCTGAAATGAGGAGTAACGAAGCGGAAATGAGGAATAACAGAGTAAAAATAATGAGTAACGAAGCAGAAACGAGGAGTAATAGAGCTGAAATAAGGAGTAACAGAGCTGAAATAAGGAGTAACAGAGCTAAAATGAGTAGTAACAGAGCTGATATAAGGAGTAACAGAGCTGAAATGAGGAGTAACAAAGCTGAAATGAGGAGTAACAGAGCTGAAATGAGGAGTAACAGAGCTGAAATGAGGAGTAACAGAGCTGAAATGAGGAGTAACAGTGCTGAAATGAGGAGTAACAGTGCTGAAATGAGGAGTAACAGAGCTGAAATGAGGAGTAACAGTGCTGAAATGAGGAGTAACAGAGCTGAAATGAGGAGTAACAGTGCTGAAATGAGGAGTAACAGTGCTGAAATGAGGAGTAACAGTGCTGAAATGAGGAGTAACAGTGCTGAAATGAGGAGTAACAGAGCTGAAATGAGGAATAATAAGCTGAAATGAGGAGTAACAGAGCTGAAATGAGGAATAATACGCTGAAATGAGGAGTAACAGAGCTGAAATGAGGAGTAACAGAGTTGAAATGAGGAGTAACGGAGATGAAATGAGGAGTAACGGAGCTGAAATGAGGAGTAACGGAGCTGGAATGAGGAGTAACAGAGCTGAAGTGAGGAGTAACGGAGATGAAATGAGGAGTAACGGAGCTGAAATGAGGAGTAACGGAGCTGAAATGAGGAGTAACAGAGCTGAAATGAGGAATAATACGCTGAAATGAGGAGTAAAAGAGCTGAAATGAGGAGTAACAGAGCTGAAATGAGGAGTAACGGAGCTGAAATAAGGAGTAACAGAGCTGGAATGAGGAGTAACGGAGCTGAAATGAGGAGTAACGGAGCTGAAATGAGGAGTAACAGAGCTGGAATGAGGAGTAACAGAGCTGAAATGAGGAGTAACAGAGCTGAAATGAGGAGTAACGGAGCTGAAATGAGGAGTAACAGGGTAGAAATGAGGAGTAACAGAGCTAAAGTGAGGAGTAACAAAGCTGAAATGAGGAGTAACAGAGCTGAAATGAGGAGTAACAGAGCTGAAATGAGGAGTAACAGAGTAAAAATAATGAGTAACGAAGCAGAAACGAGGAGTAATAGAGCTGAAATAAGGAGTAACAGAGCTGAAATGAGGAGTAACAGAGCTGAAATAAGGAGTAAGAGAGTTGAAATAAGGAGTAAGAGAGCTGAAATGAGGAGTATTGAAACCGAAATGAGGAGTAACGAAGCAGAAATAAGGAGTAACAGAGCTGATATAAGGAGTAACAGAGCTAGAATGAGGAGTAATAAACTGATATAAGGAGTAATAGAGCTGAACCAAGGTCTACCAGAGCGCTGGTTTTCCCTGCTCTTAGTGAATCTAGACTGTATTAGCCGAGAAGCTCGTTAGCGCTGCAGCCCGATATACAGAAGCTGCCGGCAGACTTCCTCCTGGAAATGACCAGTTGTGGCTGGCCGATTGAATACTTCAAACATTTGTCTTCGTCCCTAGCGTTTGCTCCTCTCCTCCTCCTCCTCCTCCTCCTCTCCTCCTCCTCTCCTCCTCCTCCTCCTCCTCCTCCTCCTCCTCCTCTCCTCCTCCTCTCCTCCTCTCCTCCTCTCCTCCTCCTCCTCCTCCTCCTCCTCCTCCTCTCCTCCTCTCCTCCTCCTCTCCTCCTCTCCTCCTCTCCTCCTCCTCCTCTCCTCCTCCTCCTCTCCTCCTCTCCTCCTCCTCTCCTCCTCCTCCTCCTCTCCTCCTCCTCCTCTCCTCCTCCTCTCCTCCAGCAGATGATGGATTACCATTCTTGGGTCCAGAGTCCCTGATAATTATATCTTTTACACCACAGGTGCTTAGGCATCGTGAAACTAATGCCTCATTAAACCTCAGAAATGTTCAGCCGGGCCGGTAAATATTGATCTTGGCAGCGTTGGCGGTTTCCTCCCAGACAAACAGGAACGGCAGACTTCGCTGCCAGGCCGGATTCTCACAGTTCCAGAGAACTTGAACCAGATCCAGTTCCCATTAACCCAAGAGAAAAGAAAAGTGATGTTTGTTCTCATAAGTGCAGACGTTTATCCCAGCTTTGTCTGTAATTGTGTGTAATTACCGCTGAGCCCCATTAGATGATTCGGTGCTGGTGATTGACAGCTTTAATAGAAGGTCCAGACTTTTGTCCTTTAATCGAGTGTTCTCTGGGTTTGTTTCCTCTTGTTTTAAGAGTAACTGTTTTCTTTTGGCTCGATTTCTCAATAATGAAAATAAGCACCGACACGTCGGATCCTGCGAGACAAATCACATCATGTGAATATCAATATAATTAAACAAACAAGAGCTTGCAGTTCCTGATAAAATGATAAGGAAACAAAGCTTTTTCAGGTGAAACTGTTCAAAAACCACAGAGGTTTAAACAAGCCGTGGTTTCGTTGTGTTTCCAACCCTTTTTTACATCTTTCTTTGGTTAGTTCGTACGAGGTCTAATTATCGCTGAAACCGTTCCCACAAGCTCCAGTCTTCTGATTTAAGACACATTTGACGGGTTTTTAACTTCTCAAGCTCCAGTTTTAGTCACGTTCATTCTCCTTTTAGTCGTGTCGAGTTTCAGTCGACTAAAAGTCTGAGCATTTTAGTCTCATTTTAGTCAGAATGGTCCATTTTAGTCTAGTTTTAGTCAAAGATTGTATTTAACCAAACCCATTTTACAAATCAAACAGGGTTATCTTGTTATTATATTATTGTTACCTTATTATACCCTATTCCAGATACAGAACACTCTTATTTGAGTTTACAACCTATTTATTTTTCCACATTTCTCCCCGTCTTTTTCTTTTTCCACGACACATTTGGTTTTCTTTTCCACGTCTATGTAGGAAAGAGGATACAAAGATTTAAAGATTAAACTGGTTTAACCCTTGTGCTGTCTTTGGGTCAAGGAAGGAGGAAGGGAAGAAGGAAAGAAGGAAGGAAGGAAGGGAGGAAGAAAGAAAAGAAGGAAGGAAGGGAGGAAGAAAGAAAAGAAGGAAGGAAGGCAAAAAAGAAGGAAAGAAGGAAGGAAGGAAAGAAGGAAAGAAGGAAAGAAGGAAGGGAAAAAAGAAGGAAGGAAGGGAGGAAGGAAGGAAGGAAGGAAGGAAGGAAGGAAGGAAGGAAGGAAGGAAGGAAGGAAGGAAGGAAGGAAGGAAGGAAGGAAGGAAGGAAGGGAGAAAAGAAGGAAGGAAGGAAGAAAGAAAAAAAGGAAGGAAGGGAGGAAAGAAGGAAGGAAGGCAAAAAAGAAGGAAGGAAGGAAGGAAGGAAGGAAGGAAGGAAGGAAGGAAGGAAGGAAGGAAGGAAGGAAGGAAGGAAGGAAGGAAGGAATGGATAGAAGAAGGAAGGAAGGGAAAAAAGAAGGAAGGAAGGAAAGATGGATGGAAGGAAGGAAGGAAGGAAGGAGAGAGCAGGAGGAAAGAAGGAACAGGAGAATTAGGTCATTTTGACCCAAAGACAGTACCAGGTTAAAGATTAAACCAGAGGAAACTAGAAATAGAAATAGAAACTACTGAAAACATCGAAATTAAGGATCTTTGCTAGAACATTTCGTCTCGTTTTGGTCAATGAAAATGAAGACACATTTTAGCAGTTTTTATTTTGTAATCTACATTTTAGTCTGGTTTTTATTCCTCTACGATATTTCATTATTTATTTAATTATCGTTATCGTCACATGACCAGCATTTTCGTTGCGTCTCGTCTCATTTTCCTCAGGTGATAAAGGTTCATTGACGACGATATTTACTCATAATTTTGGGGACAGTGTTGTCCGGACACAAAGATGTTTTAAATTGTTCTCTCCTCTCAAATTATAATCCCCATCTGCAGTGAACCAGATCAGTAAATTTTAATGTTTTGGATTTTAAGAAGAGTGAATTAGTGTGATCCTTGTAACCGGCGTTATGAATGATCCTTATGGCTCGTTTTTGCAGCGCTGATAGTGATTGTAATGTACATTTATAAGTATTGCCCCAAACCTCCGCACAGTAATTTAAATATAGTAAAACCAGTGAACAATAGCGAATGTGGAGTGATTTGTGGTCCAGAATATATTCTGCCTTATTGATTACTGAGATGCTTCTTGATAGTTTGTTTTGTACATGTTTTAAGTGAGATTTCCAGTTTATTTTATCATCTATTATTACACCAAGAAACGTATTTTCATGAACTCTTTCAACATCCACACCTTCTACTTGAACCTGTATCCCTTTTACAATTACCAAATAACATGATTTTAGTTTTACTCAGAGGTGGAAAAAGTACAAAAATACTTTACTTAAGTAAAAGTACAAATTTTCTGCTTGAAAATTACTTAAGTAAAAGTAAAAAGTACCCATTAAGAACATTACTTAAGTAAAAGTATAAAAGTACCTCAACTTAAATATAATAAAGTACCAAAAGTACATGGTGTAAAATGTACTTAAGTACAAAAGTAAAAAGTAAAAAGTACAAAGTACAAAATTCAAAGTACAAAATTATTTTCAAAAATATTGCAAAGAAATGAAGAATCCAAGAATTTACTTACAACTCTAAATAATGGTGATATTATTCTGACCCCTTTAGCGTTTGTTTCCATTACCCTATTTTAATTTCTCCCTTTGCTCATCACTGCTGCTGTTCCCCATTGGCCCCACTGACAGGTCCACCCAGCCTGGAGTATGCAGTGACAACATTAAGCAACCCCAGCTGATAAAGGATGAGACTTTTGAACTTTTAAATGCCAAAACCAGCTTAGAAGGGGTGGAATCAAAGAATGGTGCGCATGGACACGCGTCGGCTGCCGCTCAAGGCTGATTTATGGTTCCGCGTTACACCAACGTACCCTACGGCGAGGCTCTGCGTCGATTTAACGCGGAACCATAAATCAGGCTTCAGTCCTCCTCGGTACTCGACGCGACGGCGGTTCCTCCGGCCTTCCGGCCCGCCTCTGCGGCGCAACTCTCCCGGGAGCTGCGGCTCCTTCTCGGTATATTCACGCGCCCCCTTCCTTCCCGTCCGCCTCATGGTTCCGCGTTAAATCGATGCACACCGTAAGGTGTGCGTCACCGCGTACCCTACGCCGTAGCTCTGCGCCGGTGTAACGCGGAACCATAAATCAGCCCCCGCTGTGCTGTTCTTTAATTTGTAGCGAGTAACGACGTGTCCAATTTTAAATATAGCGGATTAAAAGTACGATTTTTTCCTTGAAAATGTAACGAAGTAAAAGTAAAAGTACAGAAAAATGAAAGTATCAATAAAAGTACAAATTCTCAAAAATCTTACTTAAGTACAATAACAAAGTACTTGTACTTCGTTACTTTACACCACTGGTTTTACTTCATGATAATTTAAGCTTCTTGCTTGGGGAATCCCGGTCTGTGATTGGACGCTGCCCCGGCTTAAATTTGCATAAAGTGGAGATTTTTACTCCGGGGCCTCCGTCATAGACGATGAATGACAGCCTATGACGCCTGTGGCCATTTCCGTGTACCATAAGTGTTTGAAATTCTGCTGCGGTACATGAAGGGAAATGTTTTAATCCTTAAAGGGCTTGAGGCAAAGTGAAAAATGGGTCAAGTATCTGCTCCACATGGACATTTTCGTTGCGTCTCGTCTCGTTTTCCTCAGGTGATAAAGGTTCGTTGTCGACGATATTTAGTCTTAATTTTCGTTGCCTTGCCCTTGACTTTAGTCCCGACCAAGCAGAACTCGGCTTCGGCCTCTCCGTAGGCACAAACTCTGGCGTGGGAGGGTTTAGAGAAGCCGTGGAAAACCACTTTCAGGAAATTTGAAGACCTCCTCAATCCCACCGATGCCAGAGTAGCAGACATTCAGACCATTCACTCCATTGGCTACCCGTAAAATTCAGAATCCAATTTAAAATTGTATTACTTGCGTATAAAGCCCAAAACGGCTTAGCTCCGCATTATTTACAAGACCTGATAGTGCCTTATGTTCCTGGCAGAGCTCTCCGTTCTCAGGGTGCAGGTTTACTCGTAGTTCCTAGAGTATCTAAATGTAGATTTGGAGGGCGGGCGTTCTGCTATCAGGCACCATTACTATGGAACCAACTTCCAATCTGGGTTAAGGGGGCTGACACCACCTCCACCTTTAAAACTAAACTTAAAACCTTTCTGTTTAGTAAAGCCTATAGTTAGTGTTTAGTAAACCTCTAGCTGGTGTTGGTAAATCTCTAGGTAGTGTAAACTCTAGTGTGTTAGAGTCAGTAGTCATAGTTGCAGCTATAGAACAAGACTATAATAGTTAGTCTCAAATATAGCTTGGTGGTAGATATGCTGCTATAGGCTTATGCTGCAGGGGGGACCGACATGATCCGCTGGGCGGTGCCTCTCACCCTTCTTCTCCTCTCCTCTTCCCTTCCTCTCTTCTCTATTTCCATTTTTATTTATTATAAATATCTCATAGCTATCGTTTTTGTCCATCGTTCCTGTAGTTTCTTGTGCCGGCCCCCCTTTTTTCTCTTTTGTGCGTGTTTGCAGGCCGGAGCCTCGGGAGCTGCGCTCTGGCCTGTGTTCCCGCCCCCCCTCTCTGGACATCCCGCTGCTGCTTCCACCTGCCTGCGGTTTTTATTCCTCTACGATATTGCATTATATATTTAATGATCGTCACATGACCAGCATTTTCGTTGTGTCTCGTCTCGCTTTCCTCAGTTGAAAAAGATTAATTGACGACGATATTTAGTCATAATTTTCGTTGACGAAAGCAACTTTAGCCCCGACCAAGCAGAACTCGGCTTCGGCCTCTCCATAGGGACAAACTCTGGCGTGGGAGGGTTTGGAGAAGCCGTGGAAAACCACTTTCAGGAACTTTGAAGACTTTCTCAATACCACCGACGGTCCATTTGGATACAACAAAATACAACATAGAAATAGTCCAATATTTTAAATGGCACCGAAAAGGTACAGGCTGAAACTAAGGCTTATTATTACCCTTTTATGAACCTCCACTCAGGAGCTTTTATACAAGACAAAACTAGTAATTTGGATTCAAACATTGAAAAAGAATGGATATATTGGACAAGTAACAGAGGAATCTAGACAAAAACAAAGACAAAAACAAAAAACATACTATAAATTACAAGGAGTGATAAATTAAGAGACTGTACAGCTCGGAGAGCAGAGGTTAAGGGTGTGTAAAAAATAATTTAACATACCAAGTGGCTTACAGGGACCTGGTATGATGTGGTGCTGCTTCACCACACTCCTCTACTTTCATGGTATTATTATAATATTATCATATCAATGTTTTATATTTATTTCATATTTAATTTTTGAACTTATTTTTGAATTTGGTTACAGTAGTGAATAGTTTTAGTTCATTTTCTAAATTATTCCATAGCTGAACCCCCTTTATTGATACACAGTTGCTATTCGTATTGGTCCGTACACCCATTTTCTTAAAGATACACGACCCCCTAAGTCAGGGGTCGGCAACCCGCCGCTCTAGAGCCGCATGCGGCTCTTTAGCGCCACCCTAGTGGCTCCTGGAGCTTTTTCAAAAATGTTTGACCTTTTTTTTCCCTTTTTCTTCGTTTTTTTTTTCTTTTTTCCTTTTTTTCTTCTTTTTTCCTTGTTTTCTTTTTTTTTAATTTTTTAATCTTGATGTTTTGACTTTTTTCTCGAAATTTTGACTTTTGTCTCAAGATTGTACTTCAACATTAATCTCGACATTTCGACTTTTTTCTCGACATTTCGACTTTTTTCTCAACATTTCGACTTTTGTCTCAAGATTGTACTTCAACATTAATCTCGACATTTTGACTTTTTTCTCGAAATTTTGACTTTTTTCTCCACATTTCGACTTTTTTCTCCACATTTCGACTTTTTTCTCGACATTTCGACTTTAATCTCAACATTTCGACTTTTTTCTCAACATTTCGACTTTTTTCTCGAAGTGCATAATGAAAAAAAAAATCTTCCCCCAGTTCTAACTAATATAGAAACATGCAGCATGTGTTTCTTCATTCTAAGGCTTATACAAGACTTTTCTTTTTTTGCGGCTCCAGACATATTTGTTTTTTGTGTTTTTGGTCCAATATGGCTCTTTCAACATGTTGGGTTGCCGACCCCTGCCCTAAGTGGATATTTGGACTCCCTAACTTCAGACAGCTCTGATGATAAGCATTTATCATTGTGATGTTTCCTGCGTGGTGTCATCACACCGTCCCCGGCCTGCCGGCGGAGCTCGGTGAGCGTGCCGGGACCGGTCTGCAGGAATGTGCCCTACCTTCCTCTGAGGAACCATGACAGCTGAGCGGCCACTCCCCGTATAATTGTTAAACGAGACACACGCACACAGATTCCAGGGTGTTGTCAAAATGTCAAACCGATTAAGCAGATGATAATGTTTTTCAGCTCCTGCTGTCCCAGTTCTAGATAAAACACTCGTTGGAGGAACCTGAAGGGCCAACGTGGGCCCGTCTGCCGGGCTGTGACCGGCTAACCGGCTACCAAGGCTAACCGGGTCCAGGTCCGTGGTCGGCCCAGATGGGACTCCAGCTGATCGCAGGGAAAAACCATTATCAATATTTAGTAGAACTCCAGACTCGTATTGTGGTGGTTTTCTTCCGTTTATTAGGGCCCGAGCACTGACAGTGTGATGGCCCTAATGTATCTGTAGGAATTGTTTTCCTCGTTTTTCTTCCGATGAAATAAGGGTCTTTTTTGCCCCTAAACGTGCCCCAAAAGTCACCAAATTTGGTCCTGGTGATAAATTTGATATTTAATGGTTTGCATTAATGGGCGTGGCAAAATGGCTCAACAGCGCCCCCTAGAAAACTTTGTGCCTCAAGCCCCACAATACGGTTTGACGTACATGCACGAAAATCGGTACACACCTGTATCATGTCACAACTTAAAGAAAAGTCTCTTGGCGCCATGGCCGAAACCCAACAGGAAGTCGGCCATTTGGAATTATTATCATTATTCCGCACGCTTTTTTCATCCGTCAATGCGGCCCGAACCGCAACGTGCACCCATGCATGTCAGACATCGTTGGATGCGTCTCCATCGTAGTCTGGATGGACGTTACTTTTCTCAGTCAAAAGTGTTACCGTGGCAACGCTAGATGCCAAAAAGCAAAAAAAAGGCGAAAATTCTGACACTTATTGCTCGGCCAAACTTTATCGTAGAGACATCGTTCAAATTTACAAACACTCGGCCCGATTGGCCCTAAAGGACCGTACAACCTCATCATGCTACTTATTAAGGTTTTTGCAATATTTAACTTTCAATTTAAAAAATAATTCCATTTTATTTTGGACGCTTGTTGCTAGGCAACGGTTTATCGTACAGACATCATTAAAACATTGACGAACCCGGGACCTTTGTACTACAACATATTTTAGTCTCATCATGCTAGCTATTACGGTTTTTGAGATATTCAACTATGCTCATTTTTATGGGAAAAATTTGATATTTAATGGTTTGCATTAATGTGCGCGGCCTAACGGCTCAACAGCGCCCCCTAGAAAACTTTGTGCCTCAAGCCCCTCAATACGGTTTGACGTACATGCACGAAAATCGCTACACACCTGTATCATGTCACAACTTAAAGAAAAGTCTCTTGGCGCCATGGCCGAAACCCAACAGGAAGTCGGCCATTTTGAAAAATTTGAATTAATCGTGTAATTTTGGCACAATTTATGCCATTTTTTTGGCAGTTAATACGGCCCGAACCGTAACGTGCACCCAGGTGTGTTATACATCAAAATGTTCGTCTCCATCCTGCGGCGATGGGCATTACTTTTCTCAGTCAAAAGCGTTACCGTGGCGACGAAAGACGCCAAAAAGCGCGTCCCCCCTTCATCTGATTGATCCATATTTGATAGTTCCTACTTTCTGCCATAACTTTTGAATGGTTTGATATAAAGAGTCATGGGTGGTGTCATAGGACTTAGTTTTGAGTCCTTGATCTTTATGGGTGAAAATTGCACACGCGAGGGCCCGTTCATCGCTGCCAGCAGCTTTAATTGGCTTTGACACCTGAGTTCACCTGTGGTGACCTCGTGGTGCCGCCCAGCATCAGCGGAGCAGCAGAAACGCCCGTCACCGCGGGCACAGCTCTAATGATTTTAACCTCTGGTTCTCAGGCGGTTGGGCAGGTCTAATGATTTTTATCCTCTGGTTCTCAGGCGGTTTGGGAGGAGTGCCCGTTTGGCATCGCTCATGCACGACGGACGATTTCACGGCTCGCTGCCTGCAGGCGGCCTGAAGAGAGAGCCGGTTGTGGGCTGGTCCTCCCAGATCGTACACGGGAATGTTTGATATGCAGCCGGTCGTCACCCGCCGTTCTCGCTGGAATGATCGGCGTTTAAAGGCGTGGCGGGTCGGAGGATGGAGAGGAGAGGAGGAAATGTGCTCATTCTAGTTCTGGTGCTGTCTGAGCCAAGAAGTGAAAAGGTTTAGGACTAGTTGGATCTCCAGGTCCAACAGAGCTCAGTGGGTCACTACGGTTCACCGTATAGCTGCTCTTGTTGGGTGCTAATGCATCACACCCGTATGGGCCCCAGCTGGGTCTAAAGTGTCCTGGTTCTGGGTGACAGACCGGGATTACGCTTGGACCGGGTCCCTTACGGTTTCAACATCATGCTCCAGAAACGGGAAGCTTATGTGGGCCACAATTCAATTCAATTCAGTGTTATTTGTATAGCGTCTAATACAACAAAAGTCTCCAGGATCTTTCCAGAGACCCAGAACATGAACATAAACCCCCGAGCAATTATTACATAAACAATGGCAGGTAAAAACTCCCCTAGTGGAAGAAAAACCTTAAGCCAAACAGTGGCAAGAAAAACTCCCCTTTAGGAGGGAAGAAACCTTGAGCAGGACCAGGCTCATAAGGGGGGACCCTCCTGCCGAGGGCCAGACTGGTGGGTCAGGGACGGCAACAGCACAGCAGGCAGGTGGAAGCAGCAACGGGATGACCGGGGGTGGGGACCGCAGGCAGGTGGAAGCAGCAGCTCCCGAAGCTCCGGCCCAATCATCAAGCCCCAGGTTAGGTTCAGGGTCGGGGAAAGGTTGAGAAGGGGCAGGGCCAGGGAGAGGAGTCTTGACAGACAAATCTCTCCCCCGCCTCAATAATAAAATTAAAACAAATAAAATATATATATCTAGACACATTCACCCCTCCACACACACATCAACATACGGACATTACAAGAACTTTCATCAACATACAATCATTTTTTGCTATTGCGCATTAGCAGATAAGTGGAGCATTTAACCTGTTGTATTCATCCAGCATCCTCAGGTTCCACTCCGACTGTCTCTGACTGTATACGACTTTATCCATCTAGATCAGGGGTTCTTAACCTTTCTGACCTTGGGGCCCAATTTTTTCAGTACAGAGTGGCATTAATATTAACACTTATTAACACACATGAAATATTAACACTGTATAGCAGGGGTATTCAACTAAAACTTTAAGAGGTCCATTTAGAGAAAATGTACTCAAGCGAAGGTCCAGAACATCATATATATATATATATATATATATATATATATATATATATATATATATATATATATATATATATATATATATATATATATATTATATACACACGTGGACAAAATTGTTGGTACCCCTCAGTTAAAGAAGGAAAAACCCACAATTCTCACTGAAATCACTTGAAACTTACAAAAGTAACAATAAATAAAAAAGTATTGAAAATCAAATAATCAAAATCAGCCATTACTCTTGAATTGTTGATTAACATAATTATTAAAAAAACAAACTAATGAAATAGGGCTGTACAAAAATGATGGTACCCATAACTTAATATTTTGTTGCACAACCTTTTGAGGCAATCAATGCAATTAAACGATTTCTGTATTTGTCAATGAGCGTTCTGCAGCTGTCTACAGGTGTTTTGGCCCACTCCTCATGAGCAAACTGCTCCAGTTGTCTCAGGTTTGATGGGTGTCTTCTCCAAATGGCATGTTCCAGCTCCTTCCACAGATGTTCATGGGATTCAGATCTGAATCATGGAAGGAACTTTAGAATAGTCCAACGCTTTTCTCTCATCCATTCTTGGGTGTTTTTGGCTGTGTGTTTTGGATCGTTGTCCTGTTGGAAGATCCATGACCTGCGACTGAGACCAAGCTTTCTGACACTAGGCAGCACATTTCTCTCCAGAATGCCTTGATAGTCTTCAGATTTCATTTTACCTTGCACACATCTAGATTCTAGATCACACTGGATCCGAGTGAATCTGTGGGAAAGTGGGTCACATTAATGGTGCATGTCATTAACCTCATCAACCATCAGAAAATTTTAATATTTGAATATTAGGTCCTGAAATGTCAAACCACCCAACCCCGAGAGCATCTCTCTCTTTGTCTCTGGTGCAGCACGGCATGCTGGGACACGAACAGGTCTCGTAACTCTTGGCAGCGCGGGACGTTTCTTTTGTCTCTGTGGTTTAATTCGAAGATTTTCATAAAGTTGCCCAGGAGGGAACATCCATCAGCAAAACCATCAGAGGCAGAAAAACAGGTGTGATGCGGCGCTGCGGTTTGGACGGGGATGAAAACAACATGTTTGTAAAATCATCAGGCTGGAAAACAGCCCTCTGTTCGGTAACAAGTGAAATGAAAGAGAATGATCTTTGATCAATCGGGGGTAAAGTAAAAATAAACTACTGATATAATCTGGTTGCATAAGTGTTTGTGTAACTGGGGATGTGGCTTTGTTTTAACCAATTACATTCAAACTCATGTTAATTTGGAGTCAGCACACACCTGTCACCAAATAGAGTTTTTCTGATCCACCCTGAATAAAGTTCAGCTTTGCTAGTAGGTGAGGGCTCGGTGAGTCTGGGGTCCAGGTCTATTAAGGGCTGTCCAGGCTGTATGATCGGAGCAGGAGTTTGGTTTGCATTGCCGGCAGTAGGTTATGTTGTGTTTCTTTGTGGCTATGTGTGTGTGTGTGTGTGTGTGTGTGTGTGTGTGTGTGTGTGTGTGTGTGTGTGTGTGTGTGTGTGTGTGTGTGGAACCCAGGCCCGGAACCCAGGCCACCAGCAACCCCACAGAGGGGAGAAGTAGGAGGGAGGCAACCCACCGCCAGGAGGCCCTCACCCTCCAGGCCAACGACCCCCACCCGGCAGGGGGCCAGCCTGCCCGGAGCGACAGAGCCGCCCCGGCCGCCGACGCGGGCAGGTGCACCCGCCCCCACGAAAGTGGCCCTCCAAGACCAGAGGGGCGCCCCGCCGTAGAGGCCGCGGGGGGGACCGGAGACGGGCCCGGAGAGAGGGAACCCCCCAACAAGGCGACACCCGCGCGGGCCCGACAACGGAGGGCCCCAGACCCAGGCATCCCATTCATTCATCCATTCACCTATCCGCTATCTATAATAATAATAATAACATAATATACTAACAACAATAATGATGATAATAATAATAATAATAATAATAATAATAATAATAATAATAATAATAATAATAATTATAATAATAATTATAATAATAATAATAATAATAATAATAATAATAATAATAATAATAACCATCTTTGTATAATATAATATTAATAAATTATTAAATTTTGTTGTCCTGCCAATGGAGGCCCAAATCCTCCATGGCAGGACCCTTCCATACCGCATTCTCACCGACACAGACACACAATCACGCACCGTTTCCCCCTCCCCGGGGGGGTCCAGCACCGCCAGAAGGCACCCCAGGCTGCACGGCGAGCCCCGCCGGGCCTGGGTAACCCGACCCACCTATCCCAGGCCGGCGAGGGAACGCGGGTGATGTGGGACCCCCTCCCGCCCCTGGTGTTGAGTGCATGTGATTAATGCCATAAAAACAGGGAGGGGGAGGGCCAAGTATCGATTTGACACCGACCCCCCCCCTCCCGAACTACGTGTCCTTGTTAAATGTATTTATTAAATGTTGAATGTGCAGTGTCTACTTTGCTGTTAAAACCGTGAGGCGGAGAGTGCCGGGTCACGCGGGACAGTGTCCCCCACGACCCGGACCCCCCGCCCCTTCGCCTATGTGCGTATGAATTGTGTAGGGGGGAAGGAGGGGGAGCAGAGGCCGAAGCCAGGAGGCAGGACCAGCAGAGCCGGCCCTGGAAGGACGCCCACGCTCCCCCACCGGCCATCCAGTAGACGGGGGCCGGCCCTCCGAGCCGGGCCAGGGCCCCACCGTACCTCCAGGGGTGCCCCCGGCGCCGCCGGAGCCCCCAGACGGAGGGGGAAATGGTCCAACATCCCTCCATTCATACTGACAACATAAGACATAGACACCTGGGAATTGTTCAGCCCCGCCGCCGCGCCCGCCTGCGCACCCCCCGCCCAGGGGAGGCCCGATCCCCGGACCAGTATAACGTAAATCATGGGTGCCAAAATTATAATCATACAAAGAATAATAAAACTAAATATATAAAGAAAATCTCCCCTCCCTTAAACAAAACATGACAATAAATTAAAAAAATTGCCTAAAAAGGGTGGCTTGCTTTCTCCGGGTGGGTGGAGAAGTCCTGCCTCAGGTGGAGGAGTTCAAGTATCTTGTTGTTCACGACTGAGGGAACGATGGAGCGGGAGATTGACAGACGGATCGGTGCAGCGTCGTCGGTGTACCGGACCGTCGTGGTGAAGAAAGAGAAGGTTCATCACCTGTGGTGAACTTTGGGCAGTGACCGAAAGGATAAGATCGTAGATACAAGCGACCGAGATGAGTTTCCTCCGCAGGGTGGCTTGACGCTCCTATAAGGCTGGATTATGGTTCTGCTTTAAGTCGACGCCGAGCGTGCGCCGCAGGTTGCGCCGCAATGAGCTCCCCATGGCGCCTGACCTGCACCTCCCAAAAAATGTAACTATGCGTCGAGAGGTCACAGACAAACGCAGACGGAGAGGGCTGGGATCGGTTCGCTTGGTAGCAACGCATCTCTGGTTCCGGTTCGTGAAGCAGTCGTGAACTTTCAGCGCTCTTTTCTCTGTGTGTGTGTGATTTTTTTTTTTTTTGTTTTTTTGCACAATAGTTGTCCTTATCTCTTTGATTCACTGTGACCGGAAAGTCGGATAAACCATTCAGGAAAAGATCGCGCTCCCGTAGCGCTCTGGTTGCACTGCGGAGAAATGGAGTGATGGAGAAGTCTGAAGGGTTCACGACGGCGTCACGGCAACGGCGTAGGCTCTGCGTTGGTTTACACCAAGCCAGACCTGGTGAAAAATGTGATATTTAATGGGTTGCATTAATGGGCGTGGCCTAACGGCTCAACAGCGCCCCCTAGAAAACTTTGTGCCTCAAGCCCCACAATATGGTTTGACGTACATGCACGAAAATCGGTACACACCTGTATCATGTCGCAACTTAAAGAAAAGTCTCTTTGCGCCATGGCCGAAACCCAACAGGAAGTCGGCCATTTTGAATTAATTGTGTCATTTTTGCACAATTCATGCCATTTTCACGTGTCGTACTTTAACGAACTCCTCCTAGCAGGATCGTTCGTTCGACATAAAACTCGCTCAGGAGACACAAAAGACGTTAACGATGAAAAGTTATCAAAATCGTGAGTTTTCGTGTAATGGCGTGACCATGGCGCCGCGTCAAACTTCAACGTTAAACAGGAAGTGATAATAGTAGCTGATTGGTCCATATTTGATAATTCCTATTCTCTGCCATAACTTTTGAATGGTTTGACATAAAGAGTCATGGTGATGTCATCGGACTCGGTTTTGACTCCTTGACCTTTATTGGTGAAAATTGCACGCGCGAGGGCCCGTTCATCGCTGCTTGCAGCTTTCATTTTTTTTGTTAGTTTTTCCTTGGCTAAATTTCATAGCTCTTCGTTTTCCTCGTTCAAGAGTGATTTTTTCTTTTTTGTTTGTTTTTAAATGTTCTACTTTAGCTTAGACTCATAGCCCTTTGTTATTTCCTTTTTATTAGTGATTTTTTTGTTTAACTTATATCCTTGCTTTACGGAAGAGTATTAGGACCAGGCAGGAGAAAAATAAAAATAATATTTTAGAAGAGGAAGGTTTTTTTCATTATGCACTTCGAGAAAAAAGTCGAAATGTCGAGATAAAAGGCAAAATTTCGACTTTATTCTTGAAATTGTATTTCAACATTATTCTCGACATTTCGACTTTTTTCTCGAAGTGCACAAAAAAATAAAATCTTCCCCTCTCAAATATTTTTCTCCTTCATGGCCCTGATACTCTTCTGTACATAGCCCTTTGTTTATTCCTCGTTAAAGATTGATTTTTCCTTTGTTAACTTATATCCTAGCTTCATTCATAGTTCTTGGTTTTTTCCTCTTTAAGAGTAATTTGTGTTTGAAGCCAAATTATTTTATATAAGCAGGTTTTTCCCCCATACGGAGCATTTTGTGTTTGTTTCTTTTCATTAGTAATTTTTTCCTCCTGTTTGAGTGTTTATTGTTCTCTCTATAGTCAGAGTTTAGTGTCTAGTTTTGTTCATAGCCATTTGTTTTGTCACACTGGTGAATTCAATAAAAGCCTTTTATCTAAAATCTCTCTAACATCTCTGGATCCGAGTCCTGCCTTGAGTCATCAGTCAGGTGAAGCTGCAAAAGAAATTCCCAGGAATTAAATAAACCATGGCACAAAAGTGATATTAGTGAGAACAGGGCGTCCTTCCAGAACTGATAAAATGAGAATAAAACTGGTCAAGAGCTGCCAAGAGGCCGACAGCAACTCTGCAGGAGTTTCTGGCAGAACTGGCTGCAGAACATGTGACGACAATCTCCTTCTTCCAGGCCAGGACTGAAGTTCTCAAAGAAGATCATCAAACACCGGATTAATTAAAAAAAACACATCTGAAATCTCCCAAACGCATGTTGGTCTGATGAAACCAACGCTGAACTTCTTGGACATAATTCCAAAATGTTTATTTGGCTCAAAAACAACACTGCTCATCACCAAAAGAACACCATGCTCTTTTGTTTATTCTTTATACTAATATGTGCCAGAGTTAAGCTTGCATTAAATATCAAGAAGTCAAATTTTATAATATTTGCAGGTGTAATGTAATGATATACATCATCGCTAACTAGTATCAAAAGTATTGATATTTTAGTTTGAGAATTGATTTTAGAGCATACAGATCTGGGGCCTCATTTATAAAGCTAGCTTGTGCACAAAACAGGGCTGAAAGATGCGCACACCACCTTCTACACAAAGTCTGGGATTTAAAAAGAAAAAACTAACCGAAAAATCTGCGTATCCCTACGGCAACCCTGACCCTCCCGTAGGAACTTACTTAAGACACGGGGAACTGGCGACGCAGGCTGTGAGGTGGTGAAATGAAGCCAGATTCATGTCATACTCTTAATAATGTCATCACACATCACAACATATATCAGACTTATGATAAAATAGCGTCTGCCGGGCCGTTCTCGCATCGTCTTCGCACTGAGTGTCTTGATGATTTGCAATTACAGGCTGATCCTACCGTTAGTTTTTAAACCGTAAAAAGTGGGGGGGACAAAAACATGATTTTGAAAAGACGGGGGGACATGCCCCCGCCTGTTGCGTCGTGGCTCACGGCGTGCTGCCACTCACTCGCTTTATTTTATACTATTTATATACTTTTTCTACTTTTACTGTGACCACCAAATAATGTGGTTTTCCTGCCTCCACCTCATCCACAACATCTTGATCTAAGTCTCCGTGAAATTCAGTGGCACGGTGGCTCGACACGTCTCATTCATCCTGACGCCCAAACAGACTGCAGGAAGCCGCTGCACATGCTCAGCAGGCTCATTCATATGAAAATACAGTCATGAACTACTTTGCATTGCCCATTTATGGTCAAAAGTGGGCGTGTAGAGGGCGGGATATGAGGCGGATTCAGCTGCACAACCTTCCAGCTGGACTGTGATTTATAAAGCGAACATTGCGTGCAAGTGTGCGTGCACACGGTTTTATAAATCCAGATTTCTTTTTGCGCCCGCCATTTTCGGCTTTTGGGTGTACGTGCACTTTTAGTATAAATCCTACACACTCTTTTATAAATGGGGCCCCTGGTATCGGAAGTATCGATACTTGTTTAACAATAATACTTGTGGTGTTTATGTTGACAGGCCTACAGACTGACGGGAGGCTCTAAGACGAGGCTGGTGAGAGTTTACAAAACAATAATCCTCTCTGTAATTTGGGCTTTAGTCCACAAAGGCCTCGGATCTGCTGTCAAGAGGCTGCGGGTGAGGAGCCGTCCGTGGGCGAATGATCCGCCCGCAGGCCAGCTTCTCTCGTCTGGTGAAGCTGCAGCTCCTCTCGTCTCCTCCGGAGGTCTTAACGGGTGAGTGAAGCCCAGAAATCCTCCACTTCCCGGGACCAGCGGTGCAGGAATGCAAGGTCACCCGGGTCAGACTCGTGGCTCGGAGCTGAAACCCGTAATCTGAGGTTTCCCAGCTCCTCCTGAGCGGAGCCTCCACCTCCCCTGACGTTTGCAGTCCTGCAGAATCCTGAGACCACGTCCCACCAAACCGGCTCGGCAGCATTTCTCCGTCGGCAGAGATCAGCTGGTCCGGACGCTCCTGGGCCTCAGGAGGCGGCGCTCCGGGTTCTAACCGGGGCATCAATCTCCCGGCGGAGGGCGTGGAGGGGGTGGTGGACACGTGTCACGGTAGGCGGCTCACTTAGCTTTGAGGTCATGACTTTTGTAGCGGCCCAGCGGGACCTGGACCCGTCTGCCCTCCAGGGAAACCTCCAAATCTGTTTCCTAGGGGGGCCAGAGGGGCCACTTCAATTCCTGGGGTGGAACCAAAACTAAAAGCCGTCATTACAGGACTTTATTATACTGTTGTAGGATACAGGCTCAGAAATACTTAAAGGGGACCTATTCTGAAAACCAGGTTTTTCTCTTACGTCAAGAAAAAAAGTCAAAATGTCAAGAAAAAAGTCAAAATATCGAGAAAAAATTCAAAATGCTGAGAAAAAAAGTCAAAATGTCAAGAAAAAAGTCAAAATGTCGAGAAAAAAGTCGAAATTTCGAGAAAAAAGTTGAAATGTCGAGGTTAAAGGGGACCTATTATGTAAAACAGGTTTTTTCTTGCTTTAACATATATAAAGTGGTCTCCCCTCAGCCTGCCGACTCAGAGAAGGAAGAAAGTAACCAGATTCTGCAGTGTCTGTACAGCCGCCCGGATAAGCCGTCCAGTGTGATGTGGATCTACGAGCCAATAAGATTCTGCGGATTTTCGTTACGTAACCAAAATACAAACCACGCCCACAACTAAACACCGTGTAACTGCATGAGCGTCGGACTATCGTAGCACTGCGTGGCATCGTCTCTCTGTCCATCTCCCTCCAGCAGCTGAACTTTATTGAGGTTTTTGTAGTGAAATGAGGAGGAATCATAGAGATAACGGTAACACTTTACAATAAGGGTCCCTTAATTAACGTTAGTTAATGCATTATTAAGCATTAATTAACAGTTTAATAATAGTTAAATAACCATTATTATGTATTACTTAACATTAATTAGCATATTAGTTAATGCATTAATAAACAGTTAGTTAATGCATTATTAAGCATTAATTAACAGTGTAATAATAGTTAAATAACCATTATTATGTATTACTTAACATTAATTAGCATATTAGTTAATGCATTAATAAACAGTTAATTAATGCCTACTGCTCAGAGTTAATTAATACATTAGTAAGCATTAATAAACGTTACATGATGTAATTATTTATCCTTACGTATGCATTACTTAGTATTAAGTAATACATTAGTTAATACATAAGTAAAACGTTAATAATGTCCCTAGTAATCATTTACTAATGGTGTTTATTTGGAGTGAATAAGCATTAAGTAACAGCTACCTAATACATCTACTAATCATTCGCTAATGGTGTACATGTTTACTGGATGGGCATTATTAAACAAGGAGGAAGTGGGTGTTCGGGATGCTGGGGGTGCAAAGCACGCGGAGGCGGCCAGGGCGAAGACATCCAGGGAAGCCGGTGCTTCGCTTGGTGGAGAAGAGGGGGAGGAGAGAACTGGTGCCACTCATAGCTCATCACGTCAAAAGGGAGCAGACATTTCCAGGGATGATAAACAGAGGGTAGCCTATCATACTGTGTTATTGTATTATGTTACTAAATAATGTTTGTTCAAAGATCTCCTCTGTGCGAATTGTTGTTACGTATCTGTTATCACAGATGTGTGTGTGTGTATATATATATATATATATATATATATATATATATATATATATATATATATATATATATATATATATATAAGATGTATACATATAACAAATGTTATCTGTTATCTGTTATCTGTTTTATTTTGTTTTAAATAAAAAGTGTAAACTTCTTTATATGTGATTGCTTAATTTACTAATGGTTAACTATGGTCAAGTAATGCTTATGAGGCAGTTAAGCATTAATAATGTGTTACGTAAGGGATACATGTGTTACACTTTACAATAAGGGTCCAGAATAGTATTTACTAATGGTTAATTATGGTTAAGTAATGCTTATGAGGCAGTTAAGCGTTAATAATGTGTTACCTAAGGGATAAATGTGTTACACTTTACAATAAGGGTCCAGAATAGTATTTACTAATGGTTAATTATGGTTAAGTAATGCTTATGAGGCAGTTAAGCATTAATAATGTGTTACCTAAGGGATAAATGTGTTACACTTTACAATAAGGGTCCAGCAAGCCTTTACTAATGGTTAAGTAATGGTTATGAGCAACTCCTATACATTTATTAAGGTTTATGTCAGGTTACCGTTCATAAGGTCAGGTAAGCTACCTGATAACATACACAGCACCATTAGGAAATGATTACTTAAGACTCTAAATAGTTGTTTAATAATGCCCATCCAGTAAACATGTACACTATTAGCGAATGATTAGTAGATGTATTAGGTAGCTGTTACTTAATGCATATTCACTCCAAATAAACACCATTAGTAAATGATTACTAGGGACATTATTAACGTTTTACTTATGTATTAACTAATGTATTACTTAATAATAAGTAATGCATACGTAAGGATAAATAATTACATCATGTAACATTTATTAATGCTTACTAATGTATTAATTAACTCTGAGCAGTAGGCATTAATTAACTGTTTATTAATGCATTAACTAATATGCTAATTAATGTTAAGTAATACATAATAATGGTTATTTAACTATTATTACACTGTTAATTAATGCTTAATAATGCATTAACTAACTGTTTATTAATGCATTAACTAATATGCTAATTAATGTTAAGTAATACATAATAATGGTTATTTAACTATTATTAAACTGTTAATTAATGCTTAATAATGCATTAACTAACGTTAATTAAGGGACCCTTATTGTAAAGTGTTACCGAGATAACTTCTCATTTCAACTAACTGGATCAGCCGTTCCTCATCATGACTATTTCCTACAGCGCTTTCAACCGGCTTTCAACGCGAGAAGAAAATAGAAGCAGGGCGTCCGACAAATGTTCAGCTCAAAACGCTGCGTCGCTGCGCCGCGTCGCTGCGTCGAGTTAGGACAGTCCAATAGAAAATAAAGACATGGAATTGATTTTGTCGCTGACGCTCACTCGCATCGCATGCAGTTAGGACACGGTAACTCCGCTGGCCGGAGCTTCCTCCATTTTTCCGTAGCGGTGTATCGCGTCATTCAGGCAACCAATCAGCACAGAGCCTCATTATCATAGCCCCGCCCACTCAGAATCCTGCATAGATAATGAGGTTAGAGAAGATAAAGACATGGATCAGAGGCTGAATTTCTAATTTATTTAGCAAAGACAATCAAAAGCTTGTTTTAAAGACATTCAAGGCCTGTTTAAAATAGGGATTAGATCCATAATAGGTCCCCTTTAAAGAAACGCCTACTCATATAGATATGTGTTTATTATCCCATAATGCTGGTTTCATGAACACACCAATTCATTATTCTTCAATTCTAAAATAATCACATTTTTTGACATAGTGGAATTCATGTATAAATCTAGGAACAACTTATTACCATCTCACTTACAGGAAATGTTTTATGACAGAGAGGGGAGGTTTAATTTATAATTTAAGGGGTTCTCTAAATTTTAAGACTCAAGAACACGAACAACTATGAAAAGATTTTCTATATCAGTCAGTGGAGTTTAACTATGGAACAGAATGGATTCAGAATTAAAACAATTTCCAAACATTAACAAGTTTAAAAACAAATATAAAAACATGATTTTTTGAAAAAAAAACATGATACTGCACTAGTGAGGTTAAATACGCGGATGATTCTGCACTAGTGAGGTTAAATACGCGGATGATTCTGCACTAGTGAGTTTAAATACGCGGATGATACTGCACTAGTGAGGTTAAATACGCGGATGATTTACTGTGGTTTTATTTATTTTATGCACAATGATGACTGATTATTTAACGTTATGTAACCATCCAGGAAATTATGTTTTAACACAGCTGTGTGAACACATTAGCAAAGTCCACTCATAACAGGTGATCACGCAAAATAAAAAATAAAAAACATGATGGCTCTCAACAGGTGGGTTCACGCAGCTTACACATTCACAAATCACACTCATAACAGGCCATAACGCAAAATAATAATAACAATAATTAAAAAAAACATTCGCTCTCAGGTTGGTTCAGGCCATATTAAGCAGGCTGGCCTCTTACCTTAAAGAGCATATTGCAGGTTGGAGACCCCTGTGAATCAATGTGTAGGAAAATAATGTAGGAACTGAATTTTCATTGAAATACGCATAAATATATACTACAGTGACCTCTGGAGTTGTTTTTGTGAGAGTATTTTACTTCCGCATCTGAAAAAGCTGAACCGGGAGTGACGTCACACCGGGGAGCGCGGTGAATTCAACAATAGGAAAAATAGTGGATCTTAATGTTAGTTGTGACACTGAAGAGGTTGTGAATGTGTATTCACACCAATATGACGGGCCACAGCCTTATAATTACGAACCCGTTAGGCCCCCCACGTTCTTTTGATTGACAGCTGAAACTCGCTTTTTAAAAGGCTGATTTATGGGTCCGCGTTACACCAACGCAGACCCTACGGCGTAGGTTACGCGGCGACGCACCGAACGCTGCGTGCGCCGCGTACCCTACACCGTAGGCTACGCCGTCGATTTTACGCGGAACCATAAATCAGCCTTTATTCACTGCAGCACCCGCCCGTGCTCCTGAAAGAAACTCCGAAAATAACTCCTTAAAAACGGGTGAGTACTTGTAATCTGTCTACGTTTGTACTTTATAAACAGAAAACAGGCTTATTATCTTCTCTTTTTTTTTAAAAGCATCCGAAATAGCCGGGTATTTTTTAAAACCGAATACTTCCCCACCTTCGTTTATAAAATAATTTGTATCCACATTACATCGTTGTTAAAAAAAAAAAAAACCTTCCACACAGAACCGAAGATCTGCGTTTTCGACCACATTCATAAGCACAGACCTGTAGATCATCTGGTCTTCCGGACTCCGGGCCACCTCCACGGCGCAGTTACCCCGGGATCTGCGCCTCCTCCTCGGGCAACGAGCTCGAGTTCCCCCCGGTGTCCGCCGCGGAGCTGCCGCGTTAATCGACGCAGTCCTGCTGCGCAGCTTTCCCGGGTCCGGGAGCCGTGTCTCATTCTCTGGAAACGAGCTCGACTCCCCCCGTGTCAGATCCATGGTCCCACCGCGGAGCTGCTGCGTTAAACCGACGCAGCCGGGCTGCAGCTGCTGCGCGTCGCCGCGTACCCTACGGCGTAGGCTCCGCGTCGGTGTAACGGTGTCAAGAGCAGAGACCATTTATTTAATAAATAGCTTGGAGAACAGATGGTGGATCATCTGTAGAACTGTAGTAAACAAAGGTCGCACGTTAGACGTCAGAATCAGAGCAGATTTGTTGTCGTTTTGGAGCATAATGTGACGTTCGAAAACGCAAAACTCCGGTTGTCTCTGTTTACACCAGGTCTACACGCATCTACATAAACGGAGTTTTCAAAAATCTTCCCTTTGCCCGGAGTTTTTTTAAACATTGGTTTATTTGTGTTTTCATGTGGATGACAGGTCCAAATGTAGGAAAATATCTTGAGTTTAGCAGATAACCAGCTACGTGTGTACGGGGTCTGGGCAGTCAGATGGGGCAGAGCTGTGGAGATGCTCCCTGGCGTGACGTCATATGACGCTGTGTTCGAAAAAAAGAGCGTTTGTAGGAGCTTGGCTAAAATCAGCCACTTTTTCCTCTGAATAAGTGCCCTTATGTCTTGTAAAACATATTAAATCCTACATTAACTTCTCACATAGTCATTTTCACATAAGGTCAGGTATCATTTTTGAAAAAATTCTAACCTGCAATATGCTCTTTAAGTTAAAGAAAGTCACTGCTACAGTAGCAGCGGGGGCGCAGTAGCATCTGCCCCAGAGCACTTGGCCTCGACTTACCTTCCTTCACCAGAGGGGGGAGAGGAACCTGGGACCGGGACCCTGTTGTGACATCGTCTCTCTCCTCATCTCTGGCTGCTAGTGACACCTTTTTTTATGTGAACCCAAAGTGTGCAAGTTACACACTCTGAGTTAGCTTCCGCTTAGCCATGTTATTGTGGCATCTCAACTAGCCGGCCTAGTTGTTGCGCTGTGCTGGCACACATAGCTAATTTGCATACATAAAGGTGCAGGACTTGTGTTAAACCAATAAAAGTTTTGAATTGTGAATACTTGATATGGTGATCTCTTAAACATATTTAATTGGCCATTAGTGACAATCATTTCGCACCCTGCATCCGCGTATTTGATAACGTGCCTGTTGGAGAAAGTGCTTGTGCAGGAGTTTGTGTACAGAATAAATAACAGTGACTACGTTTACATGCAGTCAAAATTGGGGTTACGGTCAATTTTCCGGTTACTGAAACATTGGGAATAATCTGTTTCCATGCGTGAGCTAACGGGGTTATCCCTGTTTACATGGTAATTAATCATTTATCTGCATCAAACCAGTGACGCACGGAAAACGTCATGATGCAATTCCCGTCATTTCTGCTTCTTCTTCCTGTATCCAAATTCAAAACAACAACAACAATAACAGCAGCACGGAGGATAATCAACAGCCCAGTAGAAGTTTCCTTTTCCAGCGTTTTCCAGCGGAGCTTTATCTGGTCTGGTGTTCCTACAAATCCTGCTTCAATCAACTCTTCTCTCACCTTCTTGTAAATCTTCTATCCCGGTACTTTCTAGCGTCTACAAATGCAGAAATGTTCATATCCTTCATTACATTTATGAAGTGATTAGTCTCCTCCTGGTCTTGTGTTTCTAATGAATGAATGAAACCTTTATTGTCCCCGTAGGGAGATTCGGTTTGTCAGCCAGCAACAGAACAGTTTAAGAAGAGTTAAAATAAGTTAAAAAGAGTTAAGTTAAAAAAAAGCAGAGTAGATTAGTTGTTTAAAAAAACAGTTAAAAAGAATAAAAGTCCAGTATGTGCAAGAGCAAGTAGTGTGCAAAAAGTGCAAGTGTGCAAAAACAGTCCTCAGATCCCCCACCCCTGTCCGCGACGGTCCGTTAGCAACGCCTGGTTGTGGAGCCTAATGGCCACCGGCACAAATGACTGCCCAGAACGCTTGGTGCTCTGGCGGGGGGCGACAAGTGGTGCCACTGCTGCCCTCGTCTGCCCGGCGGCACCGGCAGCAGAACCAGCAACCCCAAACAGAGACAGTATTTACACAGTGGCTGTGGCTGCTATTTATAACATTTATAACCCACATCCTGCAGGGCCGTTTACTGAGGGGGAGGGGGGGCTTTAGTGACTCTACTCTAGTCAGGGTTGGAGGGGGCGGAGCTGGGGGCGGGGCCTCCGCTCGCCATTCTGGCTTTAAATGTTATTGAGCTAAAAGACAAAATCAATAAATAAAAATAGATGATTTCGTCGGTCCAAAGTGTCCTTTCATCTGCTTCCATTAGATTTATAATAGATTTATCAATACGGTTTGTCTGTTTAACATTTTATGTAAAGCACTTTGTGTTGCATTTTTATATGAAAAGCGCTATATAAATAAAGATTGATGATGATGATGATGATGATGATGATGATGATGATGATGATGATGATGATCATTGATAAATTGATCATCACTGATAAATTAATCATCATTGATGAGCTGATCACTATCGGCCCCCCTTTTTTCTCTTTTGTGCATGTTTGCAGGCCGGAGCCTCGGGAGCTGCGTTCTGGCCTGCCGTCCTGGTCCCCCCCCCATTCCCGGTCATCCCGTTGCTGCTTCCACCTGCCTACATGGATGTCTGCTGTGTGCTGCTACATAAACATAAACCCCCGAAAATTATTACATAAACAATGGCAGGTAAAAACTCCCCTTTAGGAGGAAGAAAACTGGACCAGGACCTGGACCTGGACCTGGACCAGGACCAGGACATGGACCAGGGGACCGCAGGCAGGTGGAAGCAGCAACGGGATGACCGGGGGTGGGGACCGCAGGCAGGTGGAAGCAGCAGCGGGATGACCAGGGGTGGGGACCGCAGGCCAGCACACAGCTCCTGAAGCTCCGGCCCAATCAGCAAGCCCCAGGTTGGGGTTCAGGGTCGGGGAAAGGTTGAGAAGGGGCAGGGCCAGGGAGAGGAGTCTTGACGGACAAACCTCTCCCCCGCCTGACCGGGCCGTTACCCTGCCCCTCTCACTCCCACGCTGCAGGATCCGGTGTTTTGCATTCAGAGATGCTCTTCGCCACCGGCAGAGGATGCTGCACCATGTACAAAAGAGAAGAGAAAGTGTGGGGGGGGGATGGGGGGGCAGCACAAGAAACTACAGGAGCGACTCTAACACACTAGAGTTTTAAGTTTAGTTTTAAAGGTGGAGGTGGTGTCAGCCTCCTTAACCCAGATTGGAAGTTGGTTCCATAGTAATGGTGCCTGATAGCAGAACGCCCGCCCTCCAAATCTACATTTAGATACTCTAGGAACTACGAGTAAACCTGCACTCTGAGAACGGAGAGCTCTGCCAGGAACATAAGGCACTATCAGGTCTTGTAAATACTGCGGAGCTAAGCCGTTTTGGGCTTATATGCAAGTAATACAATTTTAAATTGGCCTGAATTAGCCCCGCCCCTTCTTCTGATTGGTCAATATCTGATAGTTCCTATTTTCTGCCATAACTTTTGAATGGTTTGATACAGAGAGTCGGGGTTCAGGGGGAAGGTTGAGGAGGGGCAGGACCAGGGAGAGGAGTCTAAACTCTCCTCCCTGCGTCCCCGTTGGATCGAGGCTCATGGAAATATATGTAAATAGAAAATGCAAAACCATGTTGAGAGTTTTTTCCCGTCTCTCTGTTTCCTCCCAGCAGCACCGGAGCCCCTGGTGATATTTCAGAGGTTTGACCTTCGACCCCGACGGACTCAAACAGAACCGTCTCCCAGAGACTGAGCAGCAGGTGAGTAGCAGAAACTTCCCATGATTCCTAGGTGCAGCGTCACCCCTGGGTGCTGGTGGGAGAGAAAGCAGCTCTGTAATAATAATGGTAGTCTGAGTTTCTACAGACCCTAGTGGTTGTTATTGTGTTGTTATTGTGTTATTTGTGTTGTTATTGTGTTGTTATTGTGTTATTTGTGTTGTTATTGTGTTGTTATTGTGTTATTTGTGTTGTTATTGTGTTGTTATTGTGATATTTGTGTTGTTATTGTGATATTTGTGTTGTTATTGTGTTGTTATTGTGATATTTGTGTTGTTATTGTGTTGTTAGTGTTATTTGTGTTGTTATTGTGTTGTTATTGTGTTATTTGTGTTGTTATTTTGTTATTTGTGTTGTTATTGTGTTATTTGTGTTGCTATTTGTGTTGTTATTTGTGTTGTTATTGTGTTGTTATTTTGTTATTTGTGTTGTTATTGTGATATTTGTGTTGTTATTGTGTTGTTATTTTGTTATTTGTGTTGTTATTGTGTTGTTATTTGGTTATTTGTGTTGTTATTGTGTTGTTATTTGGTTATTTGTGTTGTTATTGTGTTATTATTGTGTTGTTATTGTGATATTTGTGTTGTTGTTGTGTTGTTATTTTGTTATTGTGTTGTTATTTTGTTATTTATGTTGTTATTGTGTTGTTATTGTGTTATTTGTGTTGTTATTGTGTTGTTATTGTGTTGTTATTGTGTTATTGTGTTGTTATTGTGATATTTGTGTTGTTATTGTGTTGTTATTTTGTTATTTGTGTTGTTATTGTGTTATTATTGTGTTGTTATTGTGATATTTGTGTTGTTATTGTGATATTTGGAAATATATGTAAATAGAAAATGCAAGTTTTCCCATTTCTCGTTGTTCCTCCATCAACATCGGAGCCCCTTCAGAGGTGACCTTTGACCCCCACGGACTCAAACAGAACCGTCTCCCAGAGACTGAGCAGCAGGTGAGTGGCAGAAACTTCCCATGATTCCTGGGTGCAGGCTCCGGCTGCAGCGTCACCCCTGGGTGCTGGTGGGAGTGAAAGCAGCTGGTAATCCTGGATCAGGGAGGACAAAGGGCCGGGCCTGGGGGGCCGGGGGGGGCCCGGGGGGGCCGGCGTTAGCCCCGGCTTTAGCCCTGACCGCTCTGCTCCCTCACCAGACCTTCTCCTGGCTGGGACCGGGTCAGAGCAGAACCTGCTGGGTGGGCGTGACCGTCGCCCCGGTGGGTAAACATTCCCAGGTGAGCCGGGTAAACATTGACCCGGGAACGCCCTGGTGGGACGAGCATGTGACGGAGCTGCAGCTCCAGCACGGCCCGTCAACACGGGTGTGTTTGCTCCTGCAGGCCGTCATGGACCCGCTGCAGGACCAGGACCAGCGCCGATGCCGGGCCTGGGCCCCCCCGGGCCCCCCCGGGGCCCGGGGGGGCCCCCCCGACGCCCGCCTCCAGGCCTTCCTGGACCAGGTGAACCGGCTCCAGGAGGAAAACCTGCACCTGGAGACCCAGATCTCCCAGTGGGTGACCCGGACCAACGCCCGGAACCGGGACTGGACCCGGCAGGACCAGACGGTCAGGGAACTCCGAGCTCAGGTCAGAAATTAACCCGGGACTAGCGTTTCCTTTCAGAAATAGAAATAAGGGACGCCCCGATTTCAGCAGCCAAAAAAAAGGGACGTCCCCAAAACTTCTAAACGGCATAGAAATGTATTTATTTTATATGAAAAAACAAAACGCTTTGATTTAAAGTTTAAAGTGCTTTAATAGCTTTGAGCTTGCAGGACTGTACAGACAGACAACCATACCAGCAACTGAAATATCCTCTGCTCCTGTATACGTATGTCACATCAGCCCAGATGTAGAATATGCAAGTAAATATAAATATAGTTACAGGTGAAGGTAGGAAAATTAGAATATGGTGTAAAAGTTAATTTATTTCAATAATTTCAATAATTTATTTCAATAATTCAACTTAAAAGGTGAAACTAATATATTACATAGTCTCTTTACATGCAAAGCAAGATATATTAAGCCTTTATCTGTTATCATTTTGATGATTGAATTGTTTATTGATCTGATAAAATATTCTAATTTTTTGAGATTTTTTATTTGGGGTTTTCATAAACTGTGAGTCATAATCACCAAAATTATAACAAATAAACGCTTGGAATATCTCACTTTGCATGTAGTGGGAAATAATATATTTAATATATTTGTTTCATCTTAGTTGAATTTACTGAAACGAATGAAGTGACATCAATAAATAACAGAGAGCAAACCAACACATGTTGCTGTCTTTAATAAATCCTGTCCTTTATTTTGTTCATTATTGTTAGTTTGTTGTTTGTGTGTGACAGACGTGCATGGGGCAATTGTGAAATACGGAATAAACTGCTTTCCGTATTGGTTCAATACGTAATGCAACGTTTAATTCCCAATTACGAAACAATTCCGTATTTCCAGGGACGGGTGGCGACGCTGCCCGGGACTCCCCTGGCTGAGGGACGGGTGGTGACGCTGCCCGGGACTCCCCTGGCTGAGGGACGGGTGGTGACGCTGCCCGGGACTCCCCGGGCTGAGGGTCGGGGTGGCGACGCTGCCCGGGACTCCCCTGGCTGAGGGACGGGTGGCGACGCTGCCCGGGACTCCCCTGGCTGAGGGACGGGTGGCGACGCTGCCCGGGACTCCCCTGGCTGAGGGACGGGTGGCGACGCTGCCCGGGACTCCCCTGGCTGAGGGTCGGGGTGGCGACGCTGCCCGGGACTCCCCTGGCTGAGGGTCGGGGTGGCGACGCTGCCCGGGACTCCCCTGGCTGAGGGTCGGGGTGGCGACGCTGCCCGGGACTCCCCTGGCTGACGGTCGGGGTGAGTCCCGGGTCGTCTTACTGAGGATTTGAAGCTTTTACGGGGTTGGATTGCTTTATTGACCAAAAGCACCGCGTGACACCGGCGCTAGTAACCGAGAAGCATCTGGTGTCTGAAGACGTTTGAGGAGAGAAAAGTTGTAAAACGCTGTTAATAATTCGACCAAAACCGCTTTAACCAGCGTCTGCAGTCACGTGTGAACTCGCTCTTTTAGTTGTAAAAATCTGCTGAGAAGTCCAACTTTATGTAATAAAAATGAACCCTGTGTGACCAGACCATCATCCCCCCACCTCCGTGCTTGAGTGTCAGAAAGACTGAGTGGCAGAAAGACTGAGTGGCAGAAAGACTGAGTGGCATAAAGACTGAGTGGCAGAAAGACTGAGTGTCATTAAGACTGAGTGGCAGAAAGACTGAGTGGCAGCGGAAACTTTCAGTTTGAGCAACTGGAAAACATCTAAAATGGGAAAGAGCTGTTGTGCGATCGACTGTACTCATAGATTTAGCAAGAAATCTGAGTTATCGTTTTTACAGACTGCCGAAAAATAAGCTTAAGAGAGACAAATGGATCACTGTAATTCTCAGAAACAACTGGATTCCACCGAAACTTATTTATGATTTATGGTTCCCATTTTGTATCAGGTAATGTTGGATTCTTGGGTTCTTGGGTCCTGGCCTGCGGGACCGCAGGCCAGAACGCAGCTCCCGAAGCTCCGGCCTGCAAACATGCACAAAAGAGAAAAAAGGGGGGGCCGGCACAAGAAACTACAGGAGCGATGGACAAAAATGATAGCTATGAGATATTTATAAAAATGGAGATGGAGAAGAGAGGAAGGGAAGAGGAGAGGAGAAGAAGGGTGAGAGGCACCGCCCAGCGGATCATGTCGGTCCCCCCTGCAGCATAGGCCTATAGCAGCATATCTACCACCAAGCTATATTTGAGACTAACTATTATAGTCTTGTTCTATAGCTGCAACTATGACTACTGACTCTAACACACTAGAGTTTACACTACCTAGAGATTTACCAACACCAGCTAGAGGTTTACTAAACACTAACTATAGGCTTTACTAAACAGAAAGGTTTTAAGTTTAGTTTTAAAGGTGGAGGTGGTGTCAGCCTCCTTAACCCAGATTGGAAGTTGGTTCCAAAGTAATGGTGCCTGATAGCAGAACGCCCGCCCTCCAAATCTACATTTAGATACTCTAGGAACTACGAGTAAACCTGCACTCTGAGAACGGAGAGCTCTGCCAGGAACATAAGGCACTATCAGGTCTTGTAAATACTGCGGAGCTGAGCCGTTTTGGGCTTTATACGCAAGTAATAAAATTTTAAATTGGATTCTGAATTTTACAGGTAGAAAATTGGAAAACTGGATTGGTGTCCAAATATTAATGTCCATGGACCACTGGTTCTTGGGGTAACTGTACGGGTCACTGTCAAGTCCAACTGTAGCTAATTTAAAGGGGACCTATTATGAAAACCAGGTTTTTTCTTGCTTTAACATATATAAACTGGTCTCCCCTCAGCCTGCCAACTCAGAGAATGAGGAAAGCAACCAAATTCTGCAGTGTCTTTACAGCCGCCCGGATGATCCTCCAGTGTGATGTGGATCTAGGAGCCAATAAGATTCTGCTCCCCAAAGTTACGTAACAACGGGAGCGATTTACATCGGTTGGTCTCCGATGCGTGAAACCACGCCCACAAATAACTCCACCGGCCAGAGCTTCCTCCATTTTTCCGTAGCGGTGTATCGCGTCATTCAGGCAGCCAATCAGCACAGAGCCTCATTATCATAGCCCCGCCCACTCAGAATCCTGCATAGATAATGAGGTTAGAGAATGGGAAGATAAAGACATGGATCAGAGGCTGAATTTCTAATTTATTTAGCAAAAACAATCAAAAGCTTGTTTTTAAGACATTCAAGGCCTGTTTAAAATAGGTATTAGAGCCATAATAGGTCCCTTTTAAGCCCAGAATCGGCTGTTATCCCGTCTTCTCCACTAGTTGCAGAAATTTTTGCTGATGTTTTACCACTCAGTGAGAGTAAGGAGGAATAAGTCGGGAAGTGACATCAATGCAGACACTCTATAGGCGATAAATCGCGAGTTAACTATGGACAAGATGCGATTAATCGCGATTAAAAAGATTTATCGTTTGAACATATTTATGTTCACCTGTGTCTGATGCTCAAGTGATTTTATCATGTTGTTGGGTGTCTGAGCTCCACCTGAGACTGATTTGAGGGGGCAACGTCATCATGGCGGTAGCGGCGCTAGCTCCGGGCCGTTTCCTCCCGGACGAGCCCCCACAGGTGCTGCCGTGATGTCACCAAGCCCCGCCCCCAGGGGTCCCTGGCTGCTCCCCTGCAGACCAACCGTCATTTAAAAGAGGAGCCTTGTAATTAGCGTCTGGTGTCTGACGGGAGCTCTGCGTCACCACGTCGCCATGACGACGGCCGGCTGGAGAGAGAGAGAGAGAGTCTCTCGGTCGGCTGATTCAGGACGGATTAATCTGCTCTTTTATTTATCCTTTATTAGTCCTGACTCACCTCTCTGGGAATATTCCGGCTCGTCTCCGGCTCTTATCCGGGCGTGTTGCATCACTAAACAAAGAGTTATCAGGGCGTGTTTACATTCCTCAGGCGTGACGGACGGAAGAGACACTTTCCCTTTTATTGTCACATAAAGAACCGATTCTGAAACATTAACAGACCCTTTTATTAGTCGAACGGTTTCCTGGACGCAGATCCAGACCTGCAGGTCCAGATCCAGACCTGCAGGTCCAGATCCAGACCTGCAGGTCCAGATCCAGACCTGCAGGTCCTCTACAGACCACTAGGGTCCAGATCCAGACCTGCAGGTCCTCTACAGCAGTGATTCTTAACCATAGGGCCGCGGCCCACACTTGGGCCGCGAGCGCCATCTAGTGGGCCGCAAAAAAAAATCTGTTTTGTACGTTTGGGCCGCGGGGGCCGCGGGACTGCATAGCAACTCCCGACCAAATGAGGAGAAGATACTCAGCTAGCTGTACGTGTAATAGTAAGAGAAATGGTGTGTATTTACAGAGTAAATCCTTAATTTTGCACAGAGTAGGTTTAGATCCGCCAGTATCAGGGATCGATTACTTGGGTCTGCGCCCAGAGCGAGCGAGCGCGGTCTGATCATTTATCCCGGCGCGTCCCCGCGGCCGGGGAGGTCGGTGCCGCTCGGGCTTGCGGGCTCCGTCGTTTACTGCTGAAGGATTGTACATGTAGATGCGTGGGCTGTCGTGTCTGCTGGACTGGACTGTTCGGGCTTTCGAAAAAGCATCGGAAAGTGACTGCTCCGCAGCCAGAGAGCTGCGGGCTCCTGCCCTCAGCTGATCAGGCTCGGATGAAACCTGACGCGCTGAGTCCTCTGACAACTGATTAATGTAATATTAATGTAATATCTTAAATAAAGTACAATCAAACTAAGTTTTGCTTTGTAAAACTAAATGTCGTTCCAGGCTCACCAATGTTTATATTAATTTATTATAAAAATGTGTTGAGACAATTAACAAAGAAAAGGGGAAATTCAAACTGCTGGTAGAGAAATAAAATAAGATAGCATTTGAAAAATAAAATAAAATGTATTTTATTTTTAAGAGAAAAAAATGTGTGTAATTCAAGTTACATATGTTAAGTGGCAAATATGTACTTTTTTAATATACCAGTCAGATGCAGATGTATATACAACTATGAGGCTACTTGAATATATACATACATATACACACACACACACATAGGGCCTATATATATATATATATATATATATATATATATATATATATATATATATATGTATATATATATATATATATATTATGGTGTTCTGGACCTTCGCTTGAGTAAATTTTCTCTAAATGGACCTCTTAAAGTTTTAGTTGACCCTAGGGCCGCCGCCCTCCTGACCTGAAGTTACGTAGGAACAATTTCCCCTTTTCGAGGAATAATGGAGACCAATTTATTTAAAAATGGCCCTGTGTCAGAACTGGTTCCTGGTTCCTGGTTCCTGGTTCAGGTCCCAGACGCTTCCTCCTGGATGTAGACCTGAATGTGACCCTGGTGTTTTGTTTCCAGGTATAAACCTGACTGTAACTCTGGTGTTTTCAGTTATAAACCCAGTGTGCGAAATACCCATCCATATTCGGGGGGGTCCCTAACTCGTGTTTTTTTTTTGTTTTGTTTTTTAAACAGTGTGGCCCTATGCAATAAACCAATACAATCAGCCTACTATAGCCTATGACAAATACACGCACACTTTTAACCATTTAAGATGCACATTGTTTTACTAACAGGAGGCAAAATTGTGCATTACGATGCAGAATGTTATTTACAAATTAAATCTGATAATTAAAATAAATAAAAGACATTAATTGGCACCACACTGGTGCACTTAATGAATAAATGCCAGGTATAGGACACTGGCGCACGACCAGTGTATTGCAGAAACGAATAAACAAATAAAATAGGCTAATGTATTTTTTTAGATAAATAAAAAAAAAATACAAGGAAAATGAATTTTGCATTCACATGCCACTATCGGAGACGTGCAATCAGTGCACTTAAAGGGAAAGTTCGTTTTTTTACAACCTGGACCTTATTTCTGGCATTTTTTATGGTCGTATACTCACCCAGGCAAGTTTGGTGTCATTTGGAGTCCTTCATGTGTTATTTAGACGCTGCATCGTCTGTGTCCCGCTGTGCCCCGTTCACTACCGTTATATGGAGAAGTGGCTCGCAAAAAAACCCCTAATATCTTCCGAAGGACTCCAAATGACACCAAACTTGCCTGAGTGAGTATACGACCATAAAAAATGCCAGAAATAAGGTCCAGGTTGTAATAAACCGAACTTTCCCTTTAAACAGATCCTCAGCCTCCACAATGATGACTGATTATTTAAAGTTATGTAACCATCCAGGAAATTATGTTTTAACACAGCTGCAGCTGTGTTAAAACATGTGAACACATTCACAAATTCCACTCATAACAGGTGATCACGCAAAATTAAAAAAACAAACATGGTGGCTCTCAACAGGTGGGTTCACGCAGCTTACACATTCACAAATCACACTCATAACAGGCCATAACGCAAAATAATAATTAAAAAAAAACATTAGCTCTCAGGTGGGTTCAGGCCATATTAAGCAGGCTGGCCTCTTACCTTAAGTTAAAGCAAGTCACTGCTAGAAGCGGGGGCGCAGTAGCATCTGCCCCGGAGCACTCGGCCTCGACTTCACTTCCTTCACCAGAGGTGGGAGAGGAACAGGACCCTGTTGGGACATCGTCTCTCTCCTCATCTCTGGCTCACACTGACACCTTTTCTGATGTGAACCCAAAGTGTGCAAGCGACACACTCTGAGTTAGCTTCCGCTTAGCCATGTTATTGTGGCATCTCAACTAGCCGGCCTGGTCATTGCGCTGTGCTGGCGCACATGGCTAATTTGCATACATAAAGGTGCAGGACTTGTGATTACTTGATATGGCGATCTCTTAAACATATTTAATTGAACATTAGTGACAATCAAATTATCATATTATATTATATAGCCTAATTGATTTATTTTTTGACAACATTGAGACCCCCCTAAATTTGGCTTTTGAGTCCTTCAGGCGGGCTCAAGGGTTAATTGGGGGGTCCGACCCCCACGAACCCCCCCGTATTTCGCACTCTGTATAAACCTGACTGTAACTGTTTTGTTTCCAGGTGTAAACCTGACTGTAACTCTGGTGTTTCCAGGTCTAAACCTGACTGTAACTGTTTTGTTTCCAGGTGTAAACCTGACTGTAACTCTGGTGTTTCCAGGTCTAAACCTGACTGTAACTGTTTTGTTTTGTTTCCAGGTATAAACCTGACTGTAACTGTTTTGTTTTCAGGTATAAACTTGACTGTAACTGTTTTGTTTCCAGGCCGGGCGGCTGCTGGCTGGGAACGCCCACCTTTATCTGCAGTTGGACAACACCACGGCCCGCGCCGCCGCCGCCCACGCCAGGTCAGCTGGATTCCTCTTTTGTCTTCCTGAATGTTCTAATCCTCGCTGCTGCCGGGTCATTGATTAGATATCAGGCATCAACCCCCCCCACCGGTCACCGTCATTGATCCAGACGGATCTTCACACCAGCAGCCAGTGTGTGATAGAAACATCTGGGTGTTTAAGTTTGTTTGTTTTATTTAGGATCCCCATTAGCATTAGCATTAGCTATTCTTCCTGGGGTCTGACTTAAACACAACACACAAATTAACACTTAATACTTAACAGAAAAACATTATACATGACAAACAAACCCATAATAGACACAACTCCCTTAAGAGGATAAAACTAAATCACCATCATTCTCAGACATAAATACATAGAAATGAAATCAAATAAAACACCTTCATAAACAATACCTGCCTGAAATGACCTTATCTTAGAATTCTTGACCACTTTCCACCTTTATTGTGAAAGGGTTTACACTACCTGTAAAAAAGTCAAAATGTTGAGAAAAAAGTTGAAATGTCGAGAAAAAAGTCAAAATGTTTAGAAAAAAAAAGTCAAAATTTCATGAATAAAGTTGAAATGTTGAAAAAAAAAACGCAAAATTTCGACTTTATTCACAAAATTTCGACTTTATTAGGGCCCGAGCACTGAAGGTGCGAGGACCCTATTGTATCTGTGATGTTTATTATTCTTATTATTATTATTCTCGCCAGAAATGAATTGCCTTTTTGGAGGACTTAACATGCTCGAAAACTCACCAAAAACACATGCTTCAGTATTCGCGAAAAAATTACGTATTTTATGGGCGACAGGCATGGGTCGACAAGAATGGGCTCTATAGCGCCACCTATTTTATGTGTTTTGACGAGCCCCATAATATGGTTTGACCTGCAGCAATGACCTTTATGTGTCTATTATATCAGACAAAGCCCTACAAAAAAGTCTCTTGGACCCATGCTCTAAGTTACACAGGAAGTCCGGCATTTTGAACAGAAAATGTCATTTTTCATGAATTCTGGTCATTTCCAGGCCTCGTACTTTAACGAACTCCTCCTAGAGATTTTATCGGATTGGCTCACAACTTGGTTTGTACAATCTAGACACATTTTCAAGGCTCGCCATGCTGTAATTCAGCAATACATGATTTGATGTGGTCGAAAACGTATGTGCATGATTTTAGTCTGAGCCTGAACCCATCTATGGTGGAATATTCAGGATCGGTTGTAGCGCCACCTGTTGGCACCAGGATTTGTCATGTCTTGTAGTATGCATCTGTGCTCCAAACGAGATGAGTGTATTGATCTCAAAGCTGGTCACATAATAGGTAAGACATTGACGATGACTGACAGAGAAAACTGTAACTTTTTACCAAAGGGCGTCGCCGTTAGAGGTTGTCATTTTTCGATGTCTCGCCATGAACATAAAAGTTGTTGTAACTTAAACATACTTGGTCCAAATTGACCCAAAATCTATACATACTGTAGGCTTCCATTCTGAAGAAGTGGATATGACAATCTTGGATTAACTCCATAGCGCCACCTTTTGGTCAGGTATACATTTTTCATCAAATTATGTGCTGTCATTGCTGTTTCGTTCACCCAATCACAATGAAATTAACACATATTATTGTCATAAGCGTCCTTATTGTCATGGTTAGGTTTTCCAGGACCCAAGTGCAGGAGATAGAGGGAGGCTGGAGGCAGGAGTTCTCAAAAACAAAAGGGATTTATTCCATAAAAAGGCAAAAACAAGACGCTGCAGAGCAGGATCAAAAACCACAAGTAACAAAGAACAAAACTGGGAGCACATGGAGGAGGGAACAGTACGGACCGACAGGGAACCAAGGAATGACAAGACAAGATATACTGAAGGGATAACGAGACAAGACGAGACACAGGTGCAGACACAATCAGGGCAGATGGGACATAGGCGGGGCAAGACAGAACTGAAACTAAAACTGGGAGGAAGTGTCAAAACCCTGACACTTATTGACTGCGTCGCGTATCGTGGTCATAACTTGAACGAAATTGCCATTTTACATCACTCTGAATTTCAGGTAAAATAATAATTAAAAATCAGAGGTTTTGTCTAAGGAAAATTAAATGTCAGATTCAGATACCTTTCGACAGGACTAAAAAATCATACGCTGGTACATATTGGTTTTGGAGAAGTCTATCACTCTCTTTTTTGAAAATATGAACTAATAACATAAAAAACTAACTTTGCCATGCCATGTCCAATTAACTTCAAACTTCGAAAATATATTTTTTACTGTAATCTACGTGCAACACGTGATTTTTAGTGAATTTTTATATTAAATCCATTGGATTCTTAAGCTCGCTCTATGTCTCGGCCACGCGCAGCTGCAGCTGAGTGACAGGAGAGGGGAGGATTTATTTATTTATATTTATTTATTTTCTCTTTCTTTCTTATTAATATTATTTATTTATTTAATTTAATTATTGTTTTGAAACGTTAAAAAAGGGCAAAATATTGACATTTCTATTGTTATTGTAAATATTTTTTTTCTCTCTTATTGCCCTCAATAAATATATCTATAAAAATAAATCCAGGTCATTCCAGGGTCTTATACTACCCTGTTAGGCTTGCAATTGGGGCTGGGGAGCTAAAACCCTTGAAAAAGAACTGTTTTGCAGCTTCTTGCGTGTGCTGGCTGTAACTGTAACTCTATAACCAGTGTAGTTAATTTAGCCTTGAGTGAGGAGACCCATCCAATATGGCGGCGACGCTGGATTACGTTCCAGCATGTCATGAGGCGTAAGAGTGAACTTTGTAATATTATAAGCCCTCTTGGCTTCCTATTGTTGATTTTTCATTGACTGTTTTTTGTTTTTTCTTTATAGCAAAAGATGCAAATAAAAATATACACCGTCGGAATTCGGAAATTGACGATTATTTCTTCATCCACTGCATCTTTCATCCAGTGGTGCGTTCAGGGACAATATGAATTTACTGTATTTGGCGAGAATTGACCATTGTAGTTTCTCCTGTTTACTGGTGTGATGAGTGATACATATGGTGCTAAATTAACATGGCTGTTTCACTCGCGGGATACAAGATTCACGCAATTATAATAATAATTCTGGCTCCCTGCTGCTGTGGGCTGAGCGGTGTCTTCCTGCTCACAGATGCCCCTGGTGGTTGTTTGGCTACACTGCAGCCTCTGGTGACCCCCCTCTCCTCCCCCCTCGAACAAGAGACGTGATTCTCACATGAGATCTCGTGAGAATCATGCGCGAGTGGCTTCGCATGGAACTTTACCGATCTGTATGTAAATATTGTAATCTTTAATTACCAACTTCATATAATTAATGTTTTTCGTCTAACCTCAGTAGTGTGAGATATTATTTCAATGGAAAACTGCACACGAACCCAGCGGCAGTTGGTGTTGTTTTTCCTAGGGGAGGACTCTACCAGACTACAAAATAGATATATACCAAAAAGCAGTAAAATCTGAATCTAAGGTATCATATCCGTGTATTTGAATTAATGCCATTAATAATAGAAAACTTTGTGCCTCAAGCCCCACAATACGGTTTGACGTACATCCACGAAATTCGGTACACACCTGTATCATGGCATAACTTAAAGAAAAGTCTCTTGGCGCCATGGCCCAAACCCAACAGAAAGTCGGCCATTTTGAAAATTTTGAATTAATTGTGTAATTTTGTGCAATTTATGCCATTCCTTCGGCAGTACCGAACCGTAACGTGCACCCAGGTGTGTTATACATCAAAATGTGCGTCTCCGTCCTGCGACGACGCGCATTACTTTTCTTATTCAAAAGCGTTACCGTGGCAACGCTAGACGCCAAAAAGCGCGCCCCCCCTTCATCTGATTGGTCCATATTTGATAGGTCCTACTTTCTGCCATAACTTTTGAATGGTTTGATATAAAGAGTCATGGGTGGTGTCATCGAACTCAGTTTTGAGTCCTTGAACATAATTGGTGCAAATTAGCCCCGCCCCTTTTTCTGATTGGTCAATATTTGATAGTCCCTATTCTCTGCCATAACCTTTGAACGGGTTGTGATAAAGACATGTGGGTGGTGTCATCGGATTCTGTATTGAGTACTTGACATTCATTGGCCTGAAATAGCCCCGCCCCTTCTTCTGATTGGTGAATATTTTATAGTCCCTATTTTCTGGCACAACTTTTGAATGGTTTGATATAGAGAGTCGTGGGTGGTTTCATCCACTAAATGTCCAGTTCTGAAGAATCTACATCAAGTCATACAAGCTTCCACTGCAGCCTGAACCTGCACAAGGGTGCGAGGGCCCGTTCATCGCTGCTTGCAGCTTTAATTCTTGAAAGTGTATTTCAACATTGATCTCGACATTTCAACATGTCTTAACTTTCCCCTGGTCGCAGGTTTGAGGCGGAGCAGAGCAGCACCAAGCGTCTGCAGCAGCAGGTGGCGCTGCTGAGGGAGTCCCGGAGGAAGGAGGACGAGAGCTGCTCGGCGCTGCAGGCCGAGTGTCGTCGCTCCGTGACGGAGCTGCAGCAGATGAACCAGGAGTTCGAGGTCTCTGCTTTTTTTCTGCTACCTACAGACATACCAACATACCAACATACCAACATACCTACCTACCAACATACCAACATACCTACCTACCAACATACCTACCTACCAACATACCAATATACCTACCTACCAACATACATACTTCCTTCAAAATCAAAGTCAAGTCAAATTTTATTTGTATAGCACATAAACAAACGGCTGAGCCAAAGTGCTTCACAGAAAGTGCTTTAAAAAGCGAAGACATAAAAAAGGGACAAAAAATGGCTAAGAGACTAAATCTGAATAAGACAATATAAAAAGACACTAATTAAAAGCAAGGGAAAACAGGTGGGTCTTTAACGGAGACTGGGCCGCCCGGATGTGCAGGGGGAGGGAGTTCCAGAGTCTGGGGGCTCCACAGCGAAGGCTCTGTCCCCAGTTATAGTACCAGTAGTACCAGTTATAGTACCTATAGTACCAGTTATAGTACCAGTAGTACCAGTTATAGTACCTATAGTACCAGTTATAGTACCAGTAGTACCAGAGTCTGGGGGCCACAGCGAAGGCTCTGTCCCCCCTGGTTTTAAGCCTGGTCCTGGGCACTTCCACCAACCGTTGGTCGGCTGACCGGAGTGCTCTGCTGTAGATGGGATGTGGTGGTGGAGAATCTCAGACAGGTATGTGGAGAATCTCAGACAGGTATGAGAAGAATCTCAGACAGGTATGTGGGGGCCAGGAGGCCGTGGAGGGATTTGTAAGCGGTCAGGAGAAGTTTGAAATGAATACGGTAGCGGATGGGGAGCCAACGGAGTGATGCAAGGACCGGGGTGATGTGATCTCACTTCTTTGTACAAGTAAGGAGTCGAGCGGCTGAGTTTTTTTTTTTTTTTTTTTAAATATTTTTATCCCAGTTTTTTCCCCATTTCATCACCCAGTGCTCCTACCTAACAGTCCTGGGCATTGCCATCCTCTACCAACCCCGGGAGTTCCTGCACTGAGCTCAGGTCTCCTCCTTAACCTGAGGAGTGAGCAGGCCGCTTCTTTTCACCAGACAGGGTGGAGCTTCTCCGGCCGGACGTAGCGCGTGGAAGGATCACGTTATTCCGGCCAGATCCTCCCCACCCCATCTGTTCCCCGGTTGGCCAGAGGGGGCAGTATAGCCCAGGACTGTGTGCATGTTTTTGTGAGGGTAGCTCACATTAGCTACCCATGGGAACACGGGGAGAACATGCAAACTCCACACAGAAAGACCCTTTCTCCAACCCCACCAGGGTGTGGGCACTGAAGTCATGGGGAAACTAACACGCACTTCAGCGCCCACAGCGTCCCCGGCGGGAATCAAACCCAGGACCTTCTTGCTGTGAGACGGCTGCACTACCTGCTGCGCCACCGTGCCCCCCTCTGAGCGGCTGAGTTTTGAACTAACTGCAGGCGTCGGAGTTGGGATTGGTCGATGTCGGTGTACGGGGCGTTGCAGTAGTCCAGTTGTGAAGTGATGAAAGCATGGATGACTCTCTCCAGATCGATCTGGAGAGAGTCATCCATGCTTACCTACCTTACCTACCTACTTACTTACCTACCTACTACCTACCTACTACCTTTTGTAGGTAGGTAGGAGTTGGAGGTCTCTGCTTTCACTGCACTTTCCAACATCCCTCCATCCAACTTGTTGTTAGCTTGTAAAGAACGTCCCAGGTTGTTTCCACCTGCCGATTACGTCATCCATCATCTCATTCACCCAGTTTACGTTCCAGCATGCTGTTTACGTTCCAGCATGCTGTCATTTGTTTGTATCAGGCTTTGTGAAGCATCACGTTTCCATGACAACCAGCGTAAAACAAAGAGACGATAAGAAAAGGCAACAAAACACCTGCGTGTTTGGACATTCTTTCCTGTGAGGTTGTTTTTGTACCGGTCTGGAGAAAGTCCCCCGCCGGTCAGTGAGGCGCAGCGGCAGCTGCGACCGGTTCAGCTGCTGCTGGCGTCACTTTCTTTAGCAATATTTGTTTATAGATAAACAAGGCAAACAGGTTGTTGGAGGGGGAGGGCAGACGAAGCGCGGCTCAAAACAAACCCACATGAAAGATAAGAACAAGGCTTGTCCTTGTCTAGATGTAGGGGTCGGGCGCAGTGCATGCTGGGTAGTGGTCAAGGGCGGGGTCCCTGGCCACTACGCACTTTAGAATACTTTAGAATACTTAAACTGTGATCACCTGCACATGGTTGGACCAGTGTTGTGACTGAATGACTTACCGTGTAAATATATTTATAGTAACCCAAATACTGCTAATCCCATCACTTGTTTTTATATTGTTTATACTGCTAAAAATATCACTGTTCCATACCTCCATATTTAGAAAAATCTGTTGCAGCAACTTTACCAAAACAAATTCCTTGTATGTTCCTTAACGGACTCGGCAATGCACCTTTTTCCAATTCTGGAGGGGGATGCAGAGGGAAGTCTAGGCTCCCCTGCTTAGGCTACCATCGGGTTGTTGGGGCAGCGTTCCCAAGGCGTTCCCGGGCCAACACCTCTATCTACCCACCTACTTACCTACATACCAAAATACCTACCTACCACTATAAATTACTTAAAAACATACCAACCTACCTACCTGGCTATCAATGTACCCACCCACATACCTAGCTTCCTACCAACATTCCTACCTACCAACATACCAACATACCTACCTACAATCCTACCCAACTAACCCAGTACCTACGTATGTACGTACTTACCCACCTACCAACCACTATACCTACCTACCCACCCAGGTGCAAATCTAGGGGGGGGGGGTTAATACAGCGGCTCCAGACACATTTGTTTTTTGTGTTTTTGGTCCAATATGGCTCTTTCAACATTTTGGGTTGCCGACCGCTGCTCTAGTTACTGTAAGTTCTGTGACTCGTAAACTTGCCGTACCTTAGCTTTGACTGAATTGACGCCACTGCCTCATATGTCAGTTTATGAACATAAAACCTGAGAATAGTATATGTTTTTGCTAAATAGCGTGCTACTGGAGCACGTGCAGACGTGCAGAGTAAATTCAGAGTACGGGACTGCTGCCGGCGGCGCGGTTGCTGTTCTTTTCTGTCTGTTACTCATCCCTGATGGCGGCGTGACCCCGACTGTTCTGTGTGAAAGGCGTGTAGATATTCCAGATGGAGGTGTGTAACTGCAGGGCGGTTGTTAGTGTAGATATTCCAGATGGAGGTGTGTAACTGCAGGGCGGTTGTTAGTGTAGATATTCCAGATGGAGGTGTGTAACTGCAGGGTGGTTGTTAACGTCGTTAACGTTGTTGTAAAAGTTGTTGTTCAGGTTGTTATTATGTCGGCCGAACCCCGAGCGACTTGTTCCGACTCTGTAATGATCAGGTTCCACGAAATAATCACTTCATGGTGTTAACTCATGCGTAACAGCCCCCCCTCCTTCCTGCTAACACACACGCACGCACGCACGCACGCACGCACGCACGCACACACACACACACACACACACACACACACACACACACACACACACACACACACACACACACACACACACACACACACACACACACACACACACAAACCTCCAGTCTGAGGAGGGTGACATACGTTCATACGATATAAGTCCAGCGTCTAGACCAGGGGTCGGCAACACAAAATGTTTTAGATCCATATTGGACCAAAAACACAAAAAACTAAAAAGTCTGGAGCCGCAAAAAATGAAAAGTCTTGTATAAGCGTTAGAATGAAATGGAGAAAGGCGAAATGTTGAGAAAAAAGTCGAAATGTCGAGGAAATAGTCAAAATGTCGAGAAAAAAGACGAAATGTCAAGAAAAAAGTTGAAATGTTGAGAAAAAAGTCAAAATGTTGTGATTAAAAAAGGAAAGGAAAAAGGAAGAAAAAAATAATAAAAAGGGAAAAAAAGAGAAAAAAAAGGTAAAACATTTTTTTTAAATCTCCAAGGAGCCACTAGGGCGGCGCTAAAGAGCCGCGGGTTGCTGATCCCTGATCTAGAGTGAGACACATTATTAACAAGTGCACATCCAGGACGGTTGTGGACATCTCTGCAGATCTGCTGCAGCACCAGACCCTGTGATGCTTCTCCAACCCTTTCCTTCTCCTCACCCACCCTGACAAAAGGGATGGGCGGTACGGACTAAAAAATGTATCACGATCATTTCTGGCGTTTATCCCGATAACGATAAAAATGACCATAAGGACACTCATTTCCTTCCTTCCTTTCTTTCTTTCTTTCTTTCTTTCTTTCTTTCTTTCTTTCTTTCTTTCTTTCTTTCTTTCTTTCTTTCTTTCTTTCTTTCTTTCTTCCGTTCTTTCTTTCTTTCTTTCTTTCTGGCTCATTTCCTTCCTTCCTTCCTTCCTTCCTTCCTTCCTTCCTTCCTTCCTTCCTTCCTTCCTTCCTTCCTTCCTTCCTTCCTTCCTTCCTTCCTTCCTTCCTTCCTTCCTTCCTTCCTTCCTTTCTTTTCCCTGTCTATTTCCCGATTCCCTGTCTCCAGTTCTGCACCAAACTCTCTGACCTCTACATCCTTAGGCACTTTTGAGTACACAGCGTTTTAGTTTATAGCCTAGTGTCCTTATCTTTTAGTGTTTCATTTTTTAGTGTTTTTATTAGGGACCGAGCACCGACAGTACGAAAGCCCTATTGTATTTGTAGGAATTTTTTTTTTTCTCCTTTTTGTTGTTTTCCTTGTTTTTCTTCAAACGAAATGAGGCCTTTTTCCCCCTAAACGTGCCCCAAAAGTCACCAAATTTTGCACCAAGCCAGGCCTGGTGATAAATGTGATATTTAATGGTTTGCATTAATGGGCGTGGCCTAACGGCTCAACAGCGCCCCCTAGAAAACTTTGTGCCTCAAGCCCCACAATACGGTTTGACGTACATGCACGAAAATCGGTACACACCTGTATCATGTCACAACTTAAAGAAAAGTCTCTTGGAGCCATGGCCCAAACCCAACAGGAGGTCGGCCATTTTGAATTAATTAATTAATTTAATTAATTTTGGCACAATTTATGCCATTCCTTCGGCCGTTAATACGGCCCGAACCGTAACGTGCACCCAGGTGTGTTATACATCAAAATGTGCGTCTCCATCCTGCGACACCACGCATTACTTTTCTCAGTCAAAAGTGTTACCGTGGCGACGCTAGACACCAAAAAGTGCACCCCCCCCTTCATCTGCTTGGTCCATATTTGATAGTTCCTACTTTCTGACATAACTTTTGAATGGTTTGACGTAAAGAGTCGTGGATGGTGTCATTGGACTCGGTTTTGAGTCTTTGACAACTTTTGAACAGGTTGTGATAAAGACATGTGGGTGGTGTCATCGGACTCCGTATTGAGTCTTTGACCTTCATTGGCCTGAATTAGGCCCGCCCCTTCTTCTGATTGGTCGATATTCGATAGTCCCTATTTTCTACCATAACTTTTGAATGGTTTGACATAAAGAGTCATGGTGGTGTCATCGGACTTAGTTTTGAGTCCTTGACTTTTATTGGTGAAAATTGCACGCGCGAGGGCCCGTTCATCGCTGCTTGCAGCTTTAATCTTTTCTTGTTTTTTGGCATCTTTTTCTGGAGAAAAGCTGTAAAACCACTAAAACGACTCCTGTAACCGACTATTTTCACATATCACACACGTTTTCTTCGCCTCTGCACTGCGTGGTTTTCTCTGGTCTCTTAAATACACACACTCACAGCAGTGTTGGGTGTAACACGTTACAAAGTAACGCGTTACTGTAACCAGATTACATTCGCCAGTAACGCAGTAATGTACCGCGTTACAGTTGTAATTTGGGTAATCCCGTTATAGTTACTCTAAGACAAAAAAAATTACGTTACTTTAGTTACTTTAAGCTTTTCAGCTACATGTAGAACGGGAGAATGTGGTGGCAAAAATTGTTGTTCAAAAATACAAGTCAGGACACCTCGGCTGTCTTTCTGATGCTTTAATGAAAGAGGACAAATTTACATTCATGAATGGAGCGACACAGTCCAACAGTTAGTTCTGTGTGCGCTCCAGAAGATTAGAGACAAGTTATTTTATACTTGGGAGCTGGAAAAGACAAAATATCGCCCATCACCCTGACAACCGTACTGTGTCAGAGGTGCATGACCTTGGCAAGGAATGTTCACTTGAAAACAGGCAGCAGACAGTGTTATTCCAAAATATTCCATTACATTCCCCCCTTTTAGCATTTCATGCTAAACCATAATAAAATAGGAAATTTTGCAATGACCTACCCCGCGACCAATATGCTCCGTCCCGCACCAGCCAAACGCTAGCACACCCCTTCTCCAACGTGGGAGTTAAAGAAACCCCGACAGAGGGCATAGGTCTCGGGTACAGAAGAGCCAAAACCTTTCCCTCCACTAGACAAAGGGAGAGTCAAAAGACTCAATCTGTCTAGCTACCCTATCATAGATAAGGAAGGAAAAAACCCCCGAAGGGGAAAAGACCCATTATGAAATATAAACTAATCTACTTCAAACAATACCAAAACAAATCACATTCAGCACAATAGTCCATGAAGGGAAAAGGAGAAGAAAAAAAATCAAAGGCTCTGTGTGACTAAGCAATTAAGGATAAAAATGTGATAAAATGTAAAATAATAATAATAATAATAATAATAATAATAATAATAATAATAAAAATGACAAAATTCTCCATATGTCCTGGCAAAACCCTCCATGTTTTAACCCACCGTACCACGGGGCTAATGCTTGACCCCCTCACATCCAGTCAACAGGACATAACAGCTCATAATCAGTTCAAAACAGCATAAATGAGAGAGGGGAAAGAGAGGAGGGAAGAAAAAAACACCAACTTGGGGAAGGAGTAACATATGGCATAAAATCACAGTAACTCTTCCTCCTCCACGAATGGGGGAATCCATCATCCTGGCGCACGTGCTGGGCAAACTGTCCAGCGAAGGACGAGATGGCAGAAGTCACCAGGTTCTTCACGAGCGGCACAACACAGCACAGAAAAATACACAAACTGAAAAGAACAGTCAGGAGTGGTGTGCAGAAGTGGGGTAGCGTAGCCTGCCACCCCGAACCGGAAAACCAGGACCACAAACCATCACTCCCGCCACCCGTGGAATCCCGGCTTCTCTGCAGATGCAACAGATTATTCATATGGGCCACAACATGTGTCATATTGTCAAATATGTCAGGAATAAAAGTACAGCAGTCAGTACCAATCACATGACAACCCCCCCCCACCCCCTGTTTAGCTAACACCAAGTCCATGGCCATCCGGTTCTGCATAACTACTACAGAAAAGAAAATCAAACTTGCCTTTCATGCGTCTTCACGCGTTGCGCAACACTTGTCTGACTTAAGGCTGATTTATGGTTCCGCGTTAAATCGACGCAGAGCCTACGGCGTAGGGTACGCGGCGACGCACCAGTATCGTGCGCGTCGCCGCGTAACCTACGCCATAAGTTCTGCGTTGGTGTAATGCAGAACCATAAATCAGCCTTTAGCGTGATTTTACTGGATTTTACGGGATTTTACAGGATTTTACGGGACTTCTGGTGCTGATCTGGGCACTGCAGTAATAAGGTTCCAACTACAGGACTGTCTCAGAAACTGAAATATTGCAAGCCTTTTATTATTTTAATATTGCTGATTATGGTTTACAGTTTAAGATTAAGATTCCCAGAATATTCTCATTTTTTGAGATAGGATATTTGAGTTTTCTTAAACTGTAAACCATGATCAGCAATATTAAAATAATAAAAGACTTGCAATATTTCAGTTGATTTGTAATGATTTTTTTAATTGCATTACAGAAAATAAAGAACTTTATCACAATATTCTAATTTTCTGAGACAGTCCTGTACATGTTGTTCATTGGCAATCGAGTTCTGGTGCAGCTCAGGTGATATTGCAGAGTAATCCAAAAGTAATGTAACTAGTAATGTAACTAGTCACTTTCAGCAACCAGTAACTAAGTAGTGTAAGGGATTACTTTTTTTAAAAGTAACTAGTAATATGTAATGGATTACTTTTTTTGAGTAACTACCCCAACACTGACTCACACACATACTTTTCTTATCTTAAAAAAAATGCAAATTTCCCCTCTGTGGGACTATTAAAGGATTTCTTATCTTACACACACACACACACACACACACACACACACACACACACACACACACACACACACACACACACACACACACACACACACACACAGTTGCTCCTCTCTCGTCCTGTCAGTTTATTTTCTTCACCTTTTCATTCACAGAGTATTTCTGTCCCTCTCTCCTCTCTCCTACATCCTGCCCCCTCATCCCCCCCCCCCCCCCCTCTCTCTGGTTGGCTGAGTGCAGGTCTGTGCTCTGCAGCTGCAGCCGAGCGGCTCCTGCGATGCTCCGGTAGCATCATCAGCATCATCAGCAGCATCCGCAGCATCCGCAGCATCAGCACCAACGCAGCAGCAGCAGCAGGACGAGGATGGAGCAGCGATGGAGCTCAGCCGGCTCCTCCACCGACCCCGAGCGCTCAGCGACCAGAGCCGGCTTCACCTCGTCCCGGGATCAGTCTCAACTCCAGCCCCAGGCTCCGCCGGGCCCTGCTGGGCCGGAGCTGCAGTTTCCTCCAGAGCAGCCCGAGATGAGGTACGGTTCTGGGTCTCGTTCTGGTTCTGGTTCTGCTCTGGGGCCCGGCCAGCCGGGCACACCCTCGCACGCAGGCTTAGTTTACAGTTTTATTAGAATACATTAAAGGGGAACATTTCAAAATCACTTGCAATCCTGTCTGAATCCAGAAATGCACTGAATTCCAAGGCCTTGCATTTGATCAACCTTTAAAACCAACTCAAATTCAATAATAAAACTGCAAAAACGAGCCATACATATCATCAATAAGGCTGATTACTACAGGACTGTCTCAGAAAATTAGAATATTGTGATAAAGTTTTTTATTTTCTGTAATGCAATTTAAAAAAAAACAAAAGTGTCAGACATTCTGGATTCATTACAAATCAACTGAAATATTGCAAGCTTTTTATTATTTTAATATTGCTGATTATGGTTTACAGTTTAAGATTAAGATTCTCAGAATATTCAAATTTTTTGAGATAGGATATTTGAGTTTTCTTAAAATGTAAGCCATGATCATGATTTTATTTTTATTTTTTTTGTAGCACTTTGAGATTCTCCGAATGGAAATGTATTATTATTATTATTATTATTATTATTATTGTTATTATTATTATTATTATTATTATTATTATTATTATTATTATTATTATTATTATTATTATTATTATTATTATTATCAGCAATATTAAAATAATAAAAGGCTTGCCAAAATGTATGACATTTTTTGTTTTTTTAATTGCATTACAGAAAATAAAGAACTTTATCACAATATTCTAATTTTCTGAGACAGTCCTGTTAGATTGATTACTTTGCTCACACAGAGACACTTTTTCTAAATTCTCATGTTGTGAAATTTTATGATTTGTTTTATTATAAAATCATGCAAATTATGTTCAGAGCAAAATCAAAAATGCTCCCTGACTCAATACAGAGGTTTTTTCAATTCAGGAGACTCGTTATAATCTTAGAGGTGTCTCCGTTACTGGGGTTAAATTCTGGAATGATGCCAACATAAACTTAAAAACATGTCATTCTCCTTTGGTTTTTAAGAAAATGGTTTGTAAAGCTATTTTTGAAGCTTATAAGTGCGATTGACTATCTGTTAATGTTTCTTTGCAGTACATTACATCAAAAAATGAAGAGGTAGCATATAAAAAAAGAAAGGCAAAACAGAAAATAAGTAAAAAATAAAAAGTCATTCCATTTTAGATATAAATAAAACCATAGAACGTAGCTTAGGAAGCTGCTCTTCCTGCCTGTGCTTCGTCACGTCTCTGCTCCCTGACTCTTCTCTCTTCCTCCATAAAAACTCCCTGCAGGACAAATAAAACGCGTCTGAAATGAACTGAAGAGACTCGTAGTATCGACGGGACATTAGAGCCGGCGATGCTCTGAATGCTCGTCCTTATTAAATATTTAAGATCCCAACTACGACGTAAGCTGCTCTGATCAACAGCAGCGTTGCTTTTACAGCCATTTTAACCCAAACAGTCTTCGGTTTATCATTCCTGTCCCGTCACAGTGACTTTGGTCTGACGGCGAGGATAAAGACGAGTCAGAGCCGGTTTGATTTAATGTTTTAGAGAAACAGTCTGGATCCTCCGGGAGTCGGTGTTAGCAGAGGTCAAAGTGGATTTACCAAAACATGCTAGCATGCTAGCAAAGCTGCTGCAGGGATTCATGCTGTAAATCAGGGCTGTCAAATGTGCAGCCCGCCTTTCTTTCTTTCTTTCTTTCTTTCTTTCTTTCTTTCTTTCTTTCTTTCTTTCTTTCTTTCTTTCTTTCTTTCTTTCTTTCTTTCTTTCTTTCTTTCTTTCTTTCTGGCTCATTTCTTTCTTTCTTTCTTTCTTTCTTTCTTTCTTTCTTTCTTTCTTTCTTTCTTTCTTTCTTTCTTTCTTTCTTTCTTTCTGGGCACAAATGTCAGAGAAATTAAAAAACGTGTGAGGAGAGAAGGTGAAACAGCGAGCTAAGTGTGCTAATCCTTGACATCGAGCTAATTGTGCTAATCTTAGCCACTGAGCTTAGTGTGCAACACGGGCAACATGGACTTTCAACTCCCTCGACAAGGGAGCTAAGTGTGCTAACCCGTGACAAGTTGTCATTGTTTCGAAATTTCATTTCCGATGCAAATCCGAAATTACTAATAAAGTCTAAGTCTAACCTTTGACACTAAGCTAAGTGTGCTAATCTTAGCCACCAAACTAGATGTACTAATGTTAGCCACTGAGCTGTCTGCTAATCCTTGACACTTAGCTAAGTTTGCTAACTGTAGCCACTAAGCTAAGTGTGCTAACCCAACTTTTGCGGTATGCGTTCATTGTTGTGTCTAAAAATGATGCGCAGTGCCGACCCAATCAGAAACGGTTCAGATATTCTGTGATATTTTTTTATATTTATAAAAAAATAAAATTATAAAAAATAAAGGATCCCCATAACTTTGATTGGGTGGGCAGGACGTACGTTTGGGTGGGCACAGCCCCCCTGCCCCCCCTAAAACCGGCCTCGCTTACGGGTGAATGAGACATGGGGTAGTTTTGTCCAAAATGTCCTGGAAAACTCAACTCCTGCAAATGCGTGTTCCCCAAAGTGTGTCGGGGTGTGGCTTTGGACGGAGCGCTGACGGGAGGGGGGGAGGGGGCGGGGCTTAGAGGAGGTGCCACTTTCAAATCTTGCTAGCTCTCCAAAATCAGGGATTATACCTTTAACCACTGAGCTGTTTGCTAACACTTGACACCGAGCTAAGTGTGCTAACCCTTGAGACCGAGCTAAGTGTGCTAACCCTTGACACCAAGCTAAGTGTGCTAACCCTTGACACCGAGCTAAGTGTGCTAATCCTTGACACCGAGCTAAGTGTGCTAACCCTTGAGACCGAGCTAAGTGTGCTAACCCTTGACACCGAGCTAAGTGTGCTAATCCTTGACACTGAGCTAAATGTGCTAACCCTTGACAGTGAGCTAAGTGTGCTAACCTTAGCAGAAGCGCTAATTGTGCTAACCTTTGACACCATGCCAAGTGTGCTAATCTTAGCCACTGAGCTTAGTTTGCAACACGGGCAACATGGACTTTCAACTCCCTCGACAAGGGAGCTAATTGTGCTAACCCGTGACAAGTTGTCATCGCTTTGAAATTTCATTTCCGATGCAAATCCGAAATTACTAATAAAGTCTAAGTCTAACCGTTGACACTGAGCTAAGTGTGCTAATCTTAGCCACCGAACTAGATGCGCTAAAGTTAGCCACTGAGCTGTCGGCTAATCCTTGACACTAAGCTAAGTTTGCTAACCGTAGCCATGTGCTAACCTTTGACACCAAACTAAGTGTGCCAACCTTTGACGCCGACCTAATTGTGCTAATCTTAGCCACTGAGCTAAGTGTGCTAATCCTTGACAGCGAGCTGAGTGTGCTAACCCTTGACACTAAGCTAATTGTGCTAATCTTAGCCACCAAACTAGATGTGCTAAAGTTAGCCACTGAGCTGTCTGCTAATCCTTGACAGCGAGCTAAATGTGCTAACCTTTGACACCGAGCTAAGTGTGCTAACCTTAGCCACTGAGCTAAGTGTGCTAATCTTAGCCACTGAGCTAAGTGTGCTAATCTTAGCCACCAAACTAGATGTGCTAAAGTTAGCCACTGAGCTGTCTGCTAACCCTTGACACCGAGCTAAGTTTGTGTTCCAGTTGGAATGTTAGAACAATCATGGATTCTCACTGGAAAGTTCCTGTTCATGGAAACCAGGAACTTTTCCAAACATCATCTCAGCTGCAGCCGCTACCGGGAATGTTGACGCTAATTCATACCAACGTTGTCGTCTGTGGATTAGTGGTCTCAGGATTTCTTCTTTTAGATCTACTAGTCCTGCCCTTTTTTACCCCTAAACGGGCCCCAAAAGTCACCAAATTTTGCACCAAGCCAGGCCTGGTGATAAATGTGATATTTAATGGTTTGCATTAATGGGCGTGGCCTAATGTCTCAACAGCGCCCCCTAGAAAACTTTGTGCCTCAAGCCCCACAATACGGTTTGACGTACATGCACGAAAATCGGTACACACCTGTATCATGTCGCAACTTAAAGAAAAGTCTCTTGGCGCCATGGCCCAAACCCAACAGGAAGTCAGCCATTTTGAACATTTTGAATTAATCGCGTAATTTTGGTGAAATTTATGCCATTCCTTCAGCAGTTAATTCGGCCCGAACCGTAATGTGCACCCAGGTGTGTTATACATCAAAATGTGTGTCTTGATCCTGCGACGACGCACAATTCTTTTCTCACTCAAAAGCGTTACCGTGGCGACGATAGACGCCAAAAAGCGCCCCCCCCCCCCCCCCCCCCCCCCCCCCCTTCATCTGATCCATATTTGATAGTTCCTACTTCTACTAGTCCTGGTTTCAGCTGATGCAGATCGTCTACTCAGCATGTCTTTATAAGATCCAGCCTCTCTGTCTTCTTGTTTGTTGTTGTTTCAACGGCGGTAGGAGGATTGTAGTCAGACCGGTCTGATCAGGAATCTTATCAGTAACGATTTCTGCTGATGCAGAAAGATCTGGGCCCGGACGAGGATCAAATTAAACACAACGTGTCCTTTTACTTTCACTCTACAAATATTGTCGTAGGCGTTGAGTGGCGGCTACGCCCAAAACTGCAGCTGAAGGGCGGCTGTTCCAACACCGTACGGCTGTTCCAACACCGTCCGGCTGTTCCAACACCGTCCAACACCGTCCATCAGCCGTACGGCTGTTTCAACATCGTCCGGCAGCCGTACGGCTGTTCCAACACCGTCCAACACCGTACGGCAGCCGTACGGCTGTTTCAACACCGTCCAGCAGCCGTACGGCAGATAATCCGGAACAAACGTGTGAAGACGAGTCCCCAAGTTCTCTGGAACACTGAATTAAAAGTAAAACCAGATCTGATTACAAACCGTCGGCCGCTCGAGGAACAGGGAAGTTTTTCTTGCCCGTTTGGTTTAAGGGTTTTTTCCCGGTAAGGGTTTTTACCTGCCGTTGTTACGTAATAAAGTTCTGGTTCTGGAAACTTCCTGGAGACAAACTTCTGTTGTAACGTCCTCTACAGACCACTAGGGTCCAGATCCAGACCCTGGTTCAGGTCTCTTTCCCCCCCCAGGACTCGGCGTGGGTGCAGGTGAATCTCGGGGACTCTGCGCTGAGGGAAGCCCGGGCCGAACTGGCCGAGGCCCGGAAGCAGTGGAGCTCCCTGCAGGTGGAGATCCAGACGCTGCACGCCCTGGTAAGACCTCCGTCCCCCCAGACCCCCCAGACCCCCCAGGTCCTGGCCCAGGTCCTGGTCCAGGTAACAGGCTAACGGGTCCAGGTGAGAGGCTAACGGGTCCAGGTGAGAGGCTAATGGGTCCAGGTAACAGGCTAACGGGTCCAGGTGAGAGGCTAACGGGTCCAGGTAACAGGCTAACGGGTCCAGGTGAGAGGCTAACAGGTCCAGGTAACAGGCTAACGGGTCCAGGTGAGAGGCTAATGGGTCCAGGTAACAGGCTAACGGGTCCAGGTGAGAGGCTAATGGGTCCAGGTGAGAGGCTAATGGGTCCAGGTAACAGGCTAACGGGTCCAGGTGAGAGGCTAATGGGTCCAGGTAACAGGCTAACGGGTCCAGGTGAGAGGCTAATGGGTCCAGGTAACAGGCTAACGGGTCCAGGTGAGAGGCTAACGGGTCCAGGTGAGAGGCTAACGGGTCCAAGTGAGAGGCTAACGGGTCCAGGTGAGAGGCTAACGGGTCCAAGTGAGAGGCTAACGGGTCCAGGTGAGAGGCTAACGGGTCCAGGTGAGAGGCTAATGGGTCCAGGTAACAGGCTAACGGGTCCAGGTGAGAGGCTAACGGGTCCAGGTAACAGGCTAACGGGTCCAGGTGAGAGGCTAACGGGTCCAGGTGAGAGGCTAACGGGTCCAGGTGAGAGGCTAACGGTCCAGATTGGAGGCTAACGGGTCCAGGTGAGAGGCTAACGGGTCCAGGTAACAGGCTAACGGGTCCAGGTGAGAGGCTAACGGGTCCAGGTGAGAGGCTAACGGTTCCAGGTGAGAGGCTAACGGTCCAGATAGGAGGCTAACGGGTCCAGGTGAGAGGCTAACGGGTCCAGGTGAGAGGCTAACGGTCCAGATTGGAGGCTAACGGGTCCAGGTGAGAGGCTAACGGGTCCAGGTGAGAGGCTAACGGGTACAGGTGAGAGGCTAACAGGTCCGGGTGAGAGGCTAACGGGTCCAGGTAACAGGCTAACGGGTCCAGGTGAGAGGCTAACGGGTCCAGGTAAGAGGCTAACGGGTCCAGGTGAGAGGCTAACGGGTCCAGATAGGAGGCTAACGGTGCTAACCCCCCTGGTGTGCAGGAGCAGGGCCTGGAGACGTCCCTCCACCACACCCAGCAGCTGTACTCCAGCCAGCTGCAGGACCTGTCCCAGGTGGTCTCCGGCCTGGAGGGCGAGCTGGACCAGGTGAGGACCGGCCTGAGCGCCCAGCGCCAGCGCCACAGCCAGCTGCTCAACACCAAGATGAGGCTGGAGCGGGAGATCAACACCTACCGCCGGCTGCTGGAGCGGGAGGAGGGCAGGTGAGGAATTATCTCCAGGAATCCAGCGGAATCGTGGGGTCCACTTTCCTGCAAAGTTGTTTTCGTCAACGAAAATTCGGACTAAATATCGTCCTCAACGAACCTTTATCACCTGAAACAGAGACGGAAATGCTGGTCATGTGACGATAACGATAATTAAATATATAATGCAATATCGTAGACGAATAAAACCCAGACTAAAATGTAGTTTACAAAATAAAACAAGGATCCTAATCATGAGAGTTCAATGTAGATCTGGGAATCATCTGCATAGGCTCTGACAAGAACTGGTCCCTGTGGGACTACGGTTGTCTTGGAGCCCCAGAACTGGTCCCCTTTATTTACCGTGTACTTTCTTTCTGGCTCATTTCCTTCCTTCTTTTCCCCCTTCCTTCCTCCTTTCCTTTTTTCTCCCTTCCTTCTCCCCCTTCCTTCCTTCCTTCCTTCCTTCCTTCCTTCCTTCCTTCCTTCCTTCCTTCCTTCCTTCCTTCCTTCCTTCCTTCCTTCCTTCCTTCTTTCTTTCCTCTTTTCTTCCTTCCTTCCTTCCTTCCTTCCTTCCTTCCTTCCTTCCTTCCTTCCTTCCTTCCTTCCTTCCTTCCTTCCTTCTTTCCTTCTTTCTTTCCTCTTTTCTTCCTTCCTTCCTTCCTTCTCCCCTTTCCTTCCTTCCTTCCTTCCTTCCTTCCTTCCTTCCTTCCTTCCTTCCTTCCTTCTTTCTTTCCTCTTTTCTTCCTTCCTTCCTTCCTTCCTTCCTTTCTACCTTCCTTTTTCCCTTCCTTCCTTCTTCCCTTCCTCTTTTCTTCCTTCCTTCCTTCCTTCCTTCCTTCCTTCCTTCCTTCCTTCCTTCCTTCCTTTCTACCTTCTTTTTTCCCTTCCTTCCTTCTTCCCTTCCTCTTTTCTTCCTTCCTTCCTTCCTTCCTTCCTTCCTTCCTTCCTTCCTTCCTTCCTTCCTTCCTTCCTTTCTACCTTCTTTTTTCCCTTCCTTCCTTCTTCCCTTCCTCTTTTCTTCCTTCCTTCCTTCCTTCCTTCCTTCCTCAAACCAGTTTTACACAAAAACGTCAACAGGAATTTATCGTTTTTACCGTGAGATACAAATTCTTACTGTGAGGAATATTTTTGACGGTTTATCGTGAACGGTAAAATATCACCCATTCCTAGTGTTAACACAATACCAACAGGGAAAGAGATCAGCAGTCGTCCCCCAGAGGGAATGGTTGCTGCATGTCAGTTTGGGAGAGTTTTATTAACGTTTTTAATCTGTTTCAAGTCGAGAAAAGATTATTCACACAATTGTTGCGCAAAAAAGACTCCCCAGGGTTTTTTACAGAGTTTAATTAGTGTCATTAGTGTGACTAATACGAGACAGACAGAACCTCCTTTGCTGTTAGAGTCTGAGCAAACAAACTGCTTCTCAGGTGTTGGTTTAACACGAGCAGAAACAACAAAGCCGAGTGTTTTTGTCGTCTCGGCGAGAGCAGAGGGTTGTGTCCCGGATTATCCACATCCAGACGATGAGACTCTCTCAGGCTTCACGTTTGATCCCACGACAAAAGAGGAGAAAAGTGACAGCAAACTTAAAGTCAACAAGGTCTGAGCCGTTAAAGTTCAGCTCTGGTTTTAAAATCAGACCAGGCGATGAATCTAGACCAGCGGTCGGCAACCCAAAATGTTTTAAAGAGCCGTATTGGACCAAAAACACAAAAAAACAAATATGTCTGGAGCCGCAAAAAATGAAAAGTCTTGTATAAGCCTTAGAATTAGTTATATATTAGTTATAACTGAGGGAAGATTTTTTTTTTCATTATGCACTTCGAGAAAAAAGTCGAAATTTCGAGAAAAAAGTCGAATTGTTGAGAAAAAAGTTGAAATGTCGAAATTAAAAAGGAAAGAAAAAAGGAAGAAAAAAAGAAAAAAAAGAAGAAATAAGGAAAAAGAAAAAAAGGAAAAAAGAAGATAAAAAGAAGAAAAAAAGGAAAAAAAGAAGGAAAAAGAAAAAAAGGAAAAAAAGAAGAAAAAAAAGGAAAAAAAAGGTCAAACATTTTTGAAAAAGCTCCAGGAGCCACTAGGGCGGCGCTAAAGAGCCGCATGTGGCTCTGGAGCCGCGGGTTGCCGAGCCCTGATCTAGACCATTGACCCCCCACAAGTATCTCCGAGAATAACAATGATATCTGGACTGAGGTGGTCTGTGAAGAAGCTTGTGAGAATGAATATGAAGTTGAAGTCATCTTCATCCAGGACAGATTTTGATTATTTTATTGTGGAGCTCTTTTTTGTAGCTGTGTGGGGGGTGTTTTGGTTTTGTGGCTCTCCTCAGAGGTTAAAGAAACAACAAAACACACTTTAAATTTGCATTGCTTGTTCATATTTGAGCAGGGCGGTTCCTGAAAGGGTGAGATGAAACAAACATACTTTAATCCTTGTAAAAATAAGTTTTTACTACTTAACATCAGTGACGTGCCAAAGTTTCTGCCATAACCAGCACACAAAGGATCATCTTGAAAGGTAGCAGCAACATAGAGAGATTAATTTACAGCGATAATGATACTTGAAAGTTTGTTTCGGTATCCGCTGTGACCACGTGTGCTGAAAAAATTCAAAATAAACTATCTCGTTTATCAGCCTTGGACATGACATTTACTGATATTTTCCTGCATGATTGACTGTTATACTTCAGGATTTGGTGGCCCAGCAAAATTGGCGAGCCAGCCAGGCCCCACATGGAACAAAACAGACACTAACCATGAAACTCCCACCACTGTTTCTGAGAGGGATTCTTTTACTAGAATCCAGTGCCATTCTTTCTCCAAACGTAACAGTTCACATTTAAAAACAGAACAGCAACGTTTTTGGCCCCTTCCATCCACAACTGGCTTGTCTGAGTTTTGTGGTGAACGATGGGAAGACCAGACTTGTGAAGGAGCCCCGCTCTTTAAATGAAATGGGGGTGTTCTCCCAGTCACTTCTTCATTTTCAGTTAAGTTTCAGTTAAGTTGTTTTATAACTACTCTAATGAAAGAAGAAGGAAAAAATAGAGGATTGAGGATTGCCTTGTTGCACTCGGCTTTAACATCCTCAGTCTTGAAATCTGAATCTATAAAACTGGATGACCTGAAGAAAATGATAAAACTATTAAAACCTTTATCTTTGAACATTTATTTTAATATTATTTCAGATTCAAATCTGCTCTGTATCATGATGTGTATAATGTAATTAATTGATTTAATGGGGGCCTAAGGAAATTACGATTACTCCAGTGGGAGTTTTGTCATTGATACAGTAGTTATATTTCTAAAGTATACATATTAACAATATTAAAATAATCTTGAATTAAAAAAAAACAAACTTTCAGTATATGAAACGTAATATTGGAGAATAATAGACCAGAACTCCTCCAGAACCATGCGGATCTAGAAGCTAATAAACATTAGGGGTACTTAGCCCACATGTTTTTCTTTTTGGCTTTATTTTTGTGAAAACATGGGGTGCCCATGACAGTTATATGTTTTTATTTTTACGAAAATACAGTAATCCCTCCCCCATTTTTCAAGTGGGTTACGTTCCAAAAAGAACCTGTGATAAGTGAAATCTGCGAAGTAACAACCTTTTTTTTTCCACAATTATTATACAAGACTTCAAATTGCAGAGATCAGCCCCACCAAGATTAACTGGATTTGAACGGGAGAAAATGAAAAAGGATTATGAAAAAAAAATAGTAGGACAAATTGTGACTGGCACGTCGCTGGATCCCGACCCTGTAGTGTCTTTTTCTCCTAAAGCCGCCGTGCAGGGGTGTTTTTTCCAGAGAAGAACATAGTTATGGATTGTTGTTGTCGCTCTTTTTTCTTCTGGGCAAAAAGATTCATATAAACCGACATGCCATGCTATGTGAGGACTGTAATGAACGATTCATCAAAGTGTCCCGTTCTTGAGCTGCTGCTGAAGCTCATTGGCCGTTCTCAGCTTGTTGCTAAGCAACCAACGTTATTGACATACAGGAAGAGAAGAAGCGGGGAGACTGTTTAGCCCAGGGGTCGGCAACCCAAAATGTTTTAGATCCATATTGGACCAAAAACACAAAAAACAAATATGTCTGGAGCCGCAAAAAATTAAAAGTCTTGTATCAGAATTAGAATGAAGACAAATGGCGAAAGGCGAAATGTTGAGAAAAAAGTGGAAATGTTGAGATTAATGTTGAAGTACAATCTCGAGAAAAAAGTCGAGACGTGAAAGGTGAACCGCGTTATAGCGAGGGATTACTGTACTACATTTCACCATGAGTGGCTTTTCATTCTAACGTGAGACTCAGACTTCGGTGACGTCTCTGTGCGTACAGGTACATGGGTCGCCACGGGCAACCGGCGGCTCTGCGACCCTGGCAGTCTCCGTCGTCGGAGCCGAAGGACAGCGGCGTGGAGAACGGCCTCAGCGACCCCGGCCTCAGCGACCCGACCATCAGCCCCGACGAACCCAAGTCCGAGCCCCTGCCCGAGAGAACGCCCCTCATCCCGGCCGGAAACGGCCTGCAGAAGAGCTTCCTGTACCGGCAGCAGAGCCTGGTGATCCTCACCGGTACGTAGGACGTCCAAACACGACCTCGTTAGGGCCCCGGATGTTCCCTCTGGTCATTAACGTCTGTAGAGTAGGACTGGGGATCGATTCAAATATCAAGAATCGATTTGATTCCGATTCTTAAGATTCAGAATCGATTATCAAGATCCGATTCGATCCGATATTGATTTGGGTTAGTGTTAATAAAACTGTTTTTTCAGCTGTTGCATGAATTATATGACTGTAGTTCTGCAACATATTAATACTAGTATTATATTGAGATTCAACAGCAAGTATTGCAGCTAATGATGCTGTAAGGACCAATCAGCTCCCAGAATGCTGATAGAACTGAAACAGAAACATCGTGTAGAATTACCAAACAGATCCAGGAGGAAACAGAGGACGAAAGAAATCGCTTTTATTTTTTCCCCATTTATGAGAATTTGGTTTTTAACATTTATGCAAATGTAACCCCAAGACAGTATATAAATTAATGAAATATAGACAATTTATGGAATTATAACTGAAAACTTTAATGTTTTCATACCTTTAAACATATTTAAAGGTATGAAAACATGGCACCAGTTATTCTCGTGTCCAACAAAATATTCCTTTTTTGGGCATAAACAAAAAAGTACCAAAAGTTGTAATGATGAAATTTTTTTTCTTTTTTTTTTTTTTTTTTAAATCAATCTTTAGACATATGAATCGATTTTTAGGAATTAATATGAGAATCGATTTAAAATCGGAGAATCGATTTTTTCAACACAGGCCTACTATAGAGGGAATGCCCATGACGTCACAGATGCGACTTCACAGCAGGTTTCGCCCACTGAGTGTCAGAAAGACTGAGTGGCAGAAAGACTGAGAGGTTAAAGAAACAACAAAATGCATTTTAAATTTGCATTGCTTATTCATATTTGTGCAGGGCGGTTCCTGAAAGGGTGAGATGAAACAAACATAGTTGAATCCTTGTAAAACTAAGTTTTTACTACTTAACATCAGTGACGTGCCAACGTTTCTGCCATATCCAGCACACAAAGGATCATCTTGAAAGGTAGAAGCACCATAGAGAGATTAATTTACAGCTTGAAAGTTTGTTTCGGTATCCGCTGTGACCGCTTGTGCTGAAAAAATTCAAAATAAACTATCTCGTTTATCAGCCTTGGACATGAAAGAGGGATTATTCCCTCAGTTCATGATATTTGCCTGCATAATTGACTGTTATACTTCAGGATTTGGTGGTCTAGCAAAATTGGCGAGCCAGCCAGGCCCCACATGGAACAAAACAGACACTAACCATGAAACTCCCATCACTGTTTCTGAGAGGGATTCTTTTACTAGAATGCAGTGCCATCCTTTCTCCAAACGTAACAGTTCACATTTAAAAACAGAACAGCAACTTAGTGTCAGAAAGACCGAGTGACTGAAAGACTAAATGGCAGCGTAAACTTTCAGTTTGAGCAACTGGAAAACATCTAAAATGGGAAAGAGCTGTTGTGCGATCGACTGTACGCATAGATTTAGCAAGAAATCAGAGTTATCGTTTTACAGACTGCTGAAAAATAAGCTTAAGAGAGACAAATGGATCGCTGCAATTCACAGAAACAACTGGATTCCAGACAACGAAACGTGGATTTGTGGTTCCCATTTTGTATCAGGTAATGTTGGATTTTTGGGTAGCTAACGTTAAACGGTTAAATCATTAAGTTCAGTGTCCTCATCACTTTAATTTCTACAACAAATCCTGCCTTGAAGTCGGACCAAGCGTCAAAACCTTTGTAAGCCTTCAAGCTTTGCTTTGTGTATTTCCCCGGCGTAGAAATTAAGTGCATATAAATATCAGGAAACTGGATTGGTGTCTAAATATTAATGTCCATGGACCACTGGTTCTTGGTAACTGTACCAAATATTAATGTCCATGGACCACTGGTTCTTGGTAACTGTACCAAATATTAATGTCCATGGACCACTGGTTCTTGGTAACTGTACCAAATATTAATGTCCATGGACCACTGGTTCTTGGTAACTGTACCAAATATTAATGTCCATGGACCACTAGTTCTTGGTAACTGTACCAAATATTAATGTCCATGGACCACTGGTTCTTGGTAACTGTACCAAATATTAATCTCCATGGACCACTGGTTCTTGGGGTAACTGTACCAAATATTAATGTCCATGGACCACTGGTTCTTGGTAACTGTACCAAATATTAATGTCCATGGACCACTGGTTCTTGGTAACTGTACCAAATATTAATGTCCATGGACCACTGGTTCTTGGGGTAACTGTACCAAATATTAATGTCCATGGACCACTGGTTCTTGGTAACTGTACCAAATATTAATGTCCATGGACCACTGGTTCTTGGGGTAACTGTACCAAATATTAATGTCCATGGACCACTGGTTCTTGGGGTAACTGTACCAAATATTAATGTCCATGGACCACTGGTTCTTGGTAACTGTACCAAATATTAATGTCCATGGACCACTGGTTCTTGGTAACTGTACCAAATATTAATGTCCATGGACCACTGGTTCTTGGGGTAACTGTACCAAATATTAATGTCCATGGACCACTGGTTCTTGGTAACTGTACCAAATATTAATGTCCATGGACCACTGGTTCTTGGTAACTGTACCAAATATTAATCTCCATGGACCACTGGTTCTTGGGGTAACTGTACCAAATATTAATGTCCATGGACCACTGGTTCTTGGTAACTGTACCAAATATTAATGTCCATGGACCACTGGTTCTTGGTAACTGTACCAAATATTGATGTCCATGGACCACTGGTTCTTGGGGTAACTGTACCAAATATTAATGTCCATGGACCACTGGTTCTTGGTAACTGTACCAAATATTAATGTCCATGGACCACTGGTTCTTGGTAACTGTACCAAATATTAATGTCCATGGACCACTGGTTCTTGGGGTAACTGTACGGGTCACTGTCAAGTCCAACTGACGCTTATCTAAGCCCAGAATCGGTTGTTATCCCGTCTAACACACTAGTTGCAGCGGTTTTTACTGATGTTTTCCACTCAGTGGGGAAGTGACGTCAATGCATACCCTCTTTTTCTGCAGAGCCGGAGCAAGATAAAGACCTGCCAATGGCCACGGTGAAGACGCAGATTCTCCAGGGCAACGTGGTTCGGGAGAAGGCCGAAGCTCACGGCACCATCGAGTAAGTATTGATCCTGTATTGATCCTGCCCCCCTGACGCTGACCCGCTGTCAGCAGCTCTGTCTCGGCCTGAGACGTCAACGGTTTCCAGCAGCAGAGCACTAGAGTTTATTTGTATAGCACAATTCAACACAAGGTAATTCAAAGTGCTTTACATCAACATTAAAAGCAGCGAGACACAATTAGACAGTAACTGGACTACAGTATATTACACCACATTACTCTGGCAGCAGCGTTTTGGATCAGCCTGATAGATTTATTGTCCTGTAAAGATACCATTGCCAATAATCCAACCTACTGAAAATGAAACTAATCTAATACTAACTGAGGTAATACTAATCACATCACTTCAATGTTTCCTTCGCTCTGTGTCCTGAAAACCCTGAACTTCTATTAATGGTTAATACCAAGTTGGTAAAAATGTAAGGCATATGCATTTCTAATATATAATATATATCATATCCCATCTATTTATATATATATATATATATATATATATATATATATATATATATATATATATAAATTTAATTAAATGTGAAGGGGAGGGGGGTCGGGGTGGGGGTGAGGGGTGACATCCGCTGCTAGTCTGGAATGAGAAAAACACATGGAAACGCACAACACAAGCCTTGGAGATTTAGATTTTTTAGATTTATTTATTTGCACAGTTAAACATTACACAAATAAAAGTAATAACTTTACAAATGAAAGTGCAGAAAGAGGCGAAAACTCATCAGGTACCTCCACCTATAGTTAACATAAAATGTAATATTATACTTATGAATACAAAATATACAAATCAGCAGTTAGAAATCCATAGATGATAGAAATAAATGAAAATTACAAAGAATTTACACAAAAGAAAATTATCGGATATATGAATAACGATAAAGAGTACAATTTAATAATAAAGAAACAAACAAGAAATAAACGACTAAATAACAAACCACATAAACACAAACAAAAAATAATTTCAAGGAGATTCCACAAGACGATCAAATGTGTCAGCACATCCATTACTGATGCCAGAGCAGTTCATTTACAAAACAAAAATGAAGTGGTGTTTCTGACATCCTGTAAAACCTTTAAAACCTTGTACAGAAGCATTTTTTTGCTAAATGGGAATATGTATTCCATAGTTTGACCCCCATGTACCGTATTATTTACCCCTGGTTGTAACACATGTTGGAGGATGCAGAACTAACGCTCGACGGGTTGTATGGACCTGAGAGTTTGTAGTGAAATAGTCTTTTTTTTTTTTGTTTCGAACACACAAGGAAAAAAATATAAAATTAAAAAAAAATGTTCTCGCTTTGAATATGATTTGTAGAGTTTTTAGTTTGACAATGTCCCCGAATTTCAACACATGCAACTTTAAAAACAGTGTGTTAGTGTGATCCTTATAACCCACGTTGTGAATTATCCTGATTGCTTTTTTTTGCAGTCTGAATAGCGGTTGTAAATTGCTTATACATGTGTTGCCCCAAACTTCCACACAATAATCCAGATATGGTAATACTAGTGATGAATACAGAATGTGCAATGATTTATAATCCAGCATGTATCTTGTTCTCCCCAATATTGCTACACTCTTTCCAGCAGATTTTGTGATCCGGTATCACTCCCAGAAATTTATTTTCATACACCCTTTCAATAGGTACATTATTGATCGTTATTTGCACAGTATTAATTGGGATTGTGCGATTTCCAAACAACATACATTTCGTTTTCTTAAGATTTAAAGATAATTTGTTAACATCAAACCAGTGTTTACATTTTTTCATTTCTGCCGTGACCAACTCCAAAAGCTGCTGTAGATCTTCCCCAGAACAAAAGACATTTGTATCATCTGCGAATATAACAAACTTAAATATTGCTGATGCTTTACATATGTCATTAATGTATAAAATAAAGAGTTTGGGTCCTAACACTGACCCCTGTGGGACCCCACAGGTAATGTCCAAAAGAGTTGACTTATGATCGCCCATCTGCACAAACTGCTGTCGGTTCTCAATGTAGCTTTTCACCCACCTCCGCACCACCCCTCTATTACCAAGCTTTTTTAATTTATTAATGTCTTTGAGGTGAGCAGGAATGCTTTCCTCCTCGAGATCTGTAAGAGACAAAACAAACAGAGACGAGAACAGCCAGAGACACAAACAGCAACCAGTTCAGGTCCCTGAGGCTAAATCAAAGCTAGGCTAGGCTAGCTAGGCTACTACCAATATCCGTCCCCCAGCACTGCGGAGTGAGTGTGTAGGTGAGCGAGCAGGTGTGTGTGTCTGAACTTCTGTTTTAACGACGAGTCATCAGTTCTTTTTTAACGACGAGTCATCAGTTCACGGCGACGCGTCCTCCCTGGCGACGTCTGGCCCGGCAGACACAAATGATTTCCATTCCTCAGACCGGTTAGTTACGGCCGTAAAAGTCGGCGCGCAGGTTCCCATGAGGGCGGCGCTGCAGTGCATCATGGGAATGTTCCTGTGTTTGATGTGGGGACGCCGGCGAGCTGCAGCTCCAGGGCGGGACGCGCTGCTGTCGGCCAGACGTGGGCGGAACTTTCTCCTTCATGCTTCAGGTGCGACTAGTACGACGAGCCACAGAAAGACAAACACACTCAAACACACTTGGAAAATCTCCAGAGGAGATTTACCAACGTCCTTTAGTATTTAATTATTTATTAACCTGAACGTGTGATCGTCGTCTAGCTTTGATTAGCACGACATTTACTGGAGAAACCACTCAGGATATTTACTTATATTTACTGACCCACAACAGAAAAGAGGCCGCTTATTGTGCAATATATATCAAAGTCAAAGTCAAAGTAGCTTTATTATCTTTATTATTTCTTCATATGTCAGACATACAAGGAATCGAGAGGACGTTTCCCACTTCCCTCGGTGAAATATATAAAGTGCGCAGACACAACAGATACAAATTTAAAAAAGATAAAGATAAAGATTTTAAAAAGATTTAAAAAAGAGTTCACATGAATAAATACAACACAACACAGACATTTACTGGAACTGACCTGAGTGCAAAAGGCAATTTTTTTTTTTTTTTGTGCAGTATGTAAAACAGTTTTATTAATATATATTAAAAACAGTGAGCAGTAAATTAAGTGAATTTAAAGTGACACAGTGGTGATATTAAAAGAGGCAGTTGTTTCGTAGTCCTGAGTGTTCATGGGAGGTTTTAAAGTGCCGGATATGAGTCTGTACAAAAAGTGACTTAGGACAGATAAAAAGTATAAACAGAAATGTACACATACACACACACACACACACACACACACACACACACACACACACACACACACACACATACATATGCAAATACACACACACACACACACACACACACACACACACACACACACACATACATATGCAAATACACACACACATACACACACACACACACACACACACACATACATATGCAAATACACACACACACACACACACACATACATATGCAAATACACACACACACACACACACACACACATACATATGCAAATACACACACACACACACACACATACATACATATGCAAATACACACACACACACACACACACACACACATACATATGCAAATACACACACACACACACACACACACACATACATATGCAAATACACACACACACACACACACATACATACATATGCAAATACACACACACACACACACACACACACACACACACACACACATACATATGCAAATACACACACACACACACACACACACACACACACACACATACATATGCAAATACACACACACACACACAAACACACACACACACATATATTATATACATATGTATATAAATAAAAGTCAGTTTAAACCACCATTCTGGATCAACAGTTACAGTTAATCTTTGTACTAAATCCTAAACCAAGTCTAGTACCGGTTATTAATACGGATTAGTTTAGACTTTAGATGCTCCAAACATTTCAGACGGAAGGTTGTGTTTGATTCAGTTGCTCGGCAGGTTTATTTTTCTTAACTGTAACTCATTAATCTTAATAAAAAAAAAAAAAAACCAAATTACTGACATTCCAAAACACAAACAACCTAACCATAATCTAACCACAGCAGAACTGTTGGCTGTTTGGGTTTCCCCGGTTAGATAACCAGCCGGCCTGGAAGATTTTGATTTATTTTAATCATTGATTTAAAAAAAAAAGAACAATTTAAGCTGCATTCGTGTCCCTTGGCCGCCCCCTAGTGGACGGTTCCAGCTAGTGCAGCCTCCTTTACAGCTCCTTTACAGCTCCATCACCGTCATGAACCTGTGGAACTGCAGATCTCCATCGTCAGCTGTTTCTCTGCAGCAGTTGAGACGTTTGCACTTGTACAAGTTGAACTGTCCTTCTGTTGTTGCAGATTGTATTTATTCATTTATCTATTTATTTATTTATTTATTTGTTATGGATCCCCATTAGTCCTCACTGCAGTGAAGACTATTCTTCCTGGGTCCAACATTGCACACATAAAACAATAAAATACAATCCTTACAATTAAAACATAACTAAACAGTTGCTTCACAGCTTTATTTTTCTCAATTTTAACCAATAAAACAACAAAAACAACAAGCTGAACTGCTCACATCAGAAACACATAAGAACACTCTGTTTGTTTCTCCAATCAGCATCACCTGTTTGGGTTTCCCAGGTGAGATAACTTGGAATCAGCTTAGCCAGACAGCAAACACTGACCCCTGGTGGCGAGGAGCAGAATTACATGAAATAATATAAAAATGAATATGGCTCCTGCAACTGTTTTCACTCCTCTCTGTGTATACTTTGTAATTTAATCGTAATTTCAGTGTATTTTGATTCCTTTTTTGACAATTAAGCTTTCATTTTTTTCTGTTACTGCCCCCTAGTGTGTCTTTGTGTGTGTAGGAGTCTTTTTGAATTATTAATGATCGTTTTGTACGTAACTTCGTACAAAACTTCGTACAAAACTTCGTACAAAACTTTGTAAGTTACGCACAAGTCTAATAATTTGCACAAATGTCTGTGAGGCTTCTTGGAGGAAAAGAGTCTCAAAACCATTTGTGCTTATTTAACGATTTGTGTGTGTAGGAGTCTTTTTGAATTATTAATTATCGTTTTGTACGTAACTTCGTACAAAACTTCGTAAATTACGCACAAATCTAAGAATTTGCACAAATGTCTGTGAGGCTTCTTGGAGGAAAATAGTCTCAAAACCATTTGTGCGTGTTTAACTATTTGTGTGTGTAGGATTATTAATTATCGTTTTGTACGTAACTTCATACAAAACTTCGTACAAAACTTCGTAAATTACACACAAATCTAATAATTTGCACAAATGTTTTGAGTGGATTTTCCCTCCACAGCTTCCACCTCCTGACTGAACCTTAAAAAGTAGACGACCTTCGGCTCCGAGCTGAACCTTAAGTTGGGTCCCGCTCAACCTGATCTCACAAAAATGTGTGAAATGCCCACGACCTCTCACCACTATTTTCTGTGGTATATACACGGAAAATGGTATAATTCCGTGTGAGCACCACGGATATTGTACCATGCAAAGTCAATGGGATCCGTTGTCGTGATATATACACGGATTATGACATTATTATTATTTATATATTATTCTTTGTTATAGTGGCTAAAATATGTTGTTTGGCATCCCCTGAACAGACAGACGTTAGTTTGTTGCAGATCGGACCTGTACTTTTCGATGGGCGGGGCTTTGAAACTTCACCTTTTCCAACATTCGAACGGACGCCGTTGCCACAACATTTGACCAAACCAAGTAAAACTTGACCTGTGGCCTCCATATGGGGCCTAGATTGGGCTTGCTAAGTCTCAACTCTGTGAACCCTCTGCAACGCCAACTAGCTCTGTGGAAGTCGTACAGCCACGGGACCAAAAGATCCTAGCAAAGGGCCTTCTGCATTGCAACATAGTCAAGAATAAGCCTCCCAGCTCAAAGCGTTAGTGAATTATTAAAAAAAACACAAAAAAGGCCCGAAAAAGGCACCACACACGGTGACCTTTGGCACTTCCGAAGGTCGTACGGATCTGGACCTCGGCACAGTGGATGAGAGTCACTTCCTGATACAGAGTCTAGAATTTCAGCCTCCTAACTCAAAGCGTTAGTGAACTATGCAAAAAAAGACACGAAATAGGCTTTGCAGGCCCAAAAAGCAACACACGCGGTGACCTTTGACACTTCCGAAGGTCACACAGATCTGAAACTCTGAACAGTGGATGAGAGTCACCTCCTGATACAGAGTCTAGAATTTCAGCCTCCTAGCTCAAAGTGTTAGTGAACTGTGCAAAAATAAACATGAAATAGGTCTCATAGTCAAACCTATAACAATACATAACAAACCTCCTGTGCCTACTGAGCATTAATAACATGTCATAATCGAAGGAGAACTAATTAAAACGGATGTCCTTAACATGAACCTATTGTATTATTGAATTATCAAGGACACTTTCGTGTTTTTGTGTTTAGAAATGTTAAAGATATTAAAAGATTATTAAAAGATATTAAAAGAAAACACAATGAGGAAAATACCGTGGCGAACAAGTCGTGCCCAGAGCGTGTCTCGAACTCCAGTCTCCCAGACCACAGTCAACTGCACTAACCACTATGTTCCAAAAAGTATTGTTTATAATGGACAAGATCCAGCATTTTACGTTGAATTCTATTGTTCAGGTTTTAAAATTCTAGCTAAATACATACAACTACAAACTGACAGTAACAAACAGTACCTTGCGTGACAAAAACTCATAATTTAGCCAAAATAACAAAGAATAATATATAAATAATAATAATGTAATAATCCGTGTATATATCACGACCACGGATCCCATTGACTTTGCATAGGTACAATATCGGAATTATACCATTTTCCGTGTATATACCACGGAAAATAGTGGTGAGAGGTCGTGGGCATTTCACGGATTTTTGTGAGATCAGGTTGGTCCCGCTAGTATCTGTGTTGCTATGGTTACCGTGTCGTGTCTCTCCCCTCCAGGACGGAGAAGGTGGACGAGGTGATCCGGCGGTGGGAGGGCTCCTTCTTCCGCGGGAACCCCAAGCTGAGGAAGAAGTCGGTGTCGCTGCGCTTCGACCTGCACATGGCGGCAGCCGCCGACGAGGGCGCGGCCCGGCCGCGGCAGGACAGCCTGCCCGACGTGGAGGTGCGGCTCATCATGAAGCGGTCGCGCAGCGTCGCCACCATCACGCAGTGACGCCAACGCCGCCGCCGTGGGCCTCAGGCGACGCCGCCACCGAACTCTGGTGACTGAAACTGAGATTTCCTCCGGACCTCGAACCTGGACCACGAGGAGAAGCTTCAGCTCGGGTGGCGGCCCGTCTCCGCCGCGGCCCGCGGTCCTCGGTCACCGTCATGGCGGCGCGTGTTTGTGCTTCACCATTTCAGAGGAGGACGAAGCGTCTCGGGTTCAGCAGGACTTTACCGGAAAAGAAAGATTAAATTAAAGACTTTGTAGCGTTTGACCCCGACGACCAACGCCAGCGTGTGATCGGTCGACCCAGCCAAGTCCTCGGGACACGCCGTCCTGCTTAAGACCGGGTCTGGTGATCTGGTGATCTGGTCCCAGTGATCTAGTGATCTAGTCCCAGTGATCTAGTCCCGGTGATCTAGTCCTGGTGATCTAGTCCCAGTGATCTAGTCCCGGTGATCTAGTGATCTAGTCCTGGTGATCTAGTCATGGTGATCTAGTCCCAGTGATCTAGTCCTGGTGATCTAGTCCCAGTGATCTAGTCCCGGTGATCTAGTGATCTAGTCCTGGTGATCTAGTCATGGTGATCTAGTGATCTTGTCCCGGTGATCTAGTCCCAGTGATCTAGTCCTGGTGATCTAGTCCCGGTGATCTAGTCCCGATGATCTAGTCCTGGTGATCTAGTCCCAGTGATCTAGTCCTGGTGATCTAGTCCCGGTGATCTAGTCCCAGTGATCTAGTCCCAGTGATCTAGTCCCAGTGATCTAGTCCCAGTGATCTAGTCCCGGTGATCTAGTCATGGTGATCTAGTCCCGGTGATCTAGTCCCAGTGATCTAGTCCTGGTGATCTAGTCCCGGTGATCTAGTCCCAGTGATCTAGTCCCAGTGATCTAGTCCCAGTGATCTAGTCCCGGTGATCTAGTCCCAGTGATCTAGTCCTGGTGATCTAGTCCCAGTGATCTAGTCCCAGTGATCTGGTCCCAGTGATCTAGTCCCGGTGATCTAGTCCTGGTGATCTAGTCCTGGTGATCTAGTCCCAGTGATCTGGTCCCAGTGATCTAGTCCCGGTGATCTAGTCCCGGTGATCGAGTCCTGGTGATCTAGTCCCGGTGATCTAGTCCTGGTGATCCAGTGATCTAGTCCCGGTGATCCAGTCCTGGTGATCTAGTCCCAGTGATCTAGTGATCTAGTCCCAGTGATCTTGTCCCGGTGATCTAGTCCTGGTGATCTAGTCCCAGTGATCTAGTCCCAGTGATCTAGTCCCGGTGATCTAGTCCCGGTGATCTAGTCCTGGTGATCTAGTCCCAGTGATCTAGTCCCAGTGATCTGGTCCCAGTGATCTAGTCCCAGTGATCTAGTCCCAGTGATCTAGTCCCGGTGATCTAGTCCTGGTGATCTAGTCCCAGTGATTTAGTCCCGGTGATCTAGTCCCGGTGATCTAGCCCCAGTGATCTAGTCCTGGTGATCTAGTCCCAGTGATCTAGTAATCTAGTCCCGGTGATCTAGTCCCAGTGATCTAGTCCTGGTGATTTAGTCCAAGTGATCTAGTAATCTAGTCCCAGTGATCTAGTCCCGGTGATCTAGTCCCGGTGATCTAGTCCCGGTGATCTAGTCCCGGTGATCTAGTCCCAGTGATCTAGTCCCAGTGATCTAGTCCGGTGATCTAGTCCCGGTGATCTAGTCCCAGTGATCTAGTCCCAGTGATCTAGTCCCAGTAATCTAGTCCGGTGATCTAGTCCCGGTGATCTAGTCCCAGTGATCTAGTCCCAGTGATCTAGTCCGGTGATCTAGTCCCAGTGATCTAGTCCCAGTGATCTAGTCCTGGTGATCTAGTCCCGGTGATCTAGTGATCTAGTCCCGGTGATCTAGTCCCAGTGATAACAGTGGTAACATTCAAATACTCAATTCATGCATATGGTCACAATAATGGTCAAAATATACAGTTTATGCAAAATCTTCAATGTTCAAGATTTTATATTTAGGGAAATGGATAAAACATCAATTGAAAAACATAATTTTTTAAATTGTATTGCTATATTTTGTCCAATATTGGTTAAAAAATATGACTTTTTATAGGCGTTTTTAACACACACATACAGTAATAAGCATCTTTTTTTCTTTTTTACAGTGAAACACATTTTCTATGAAATCCTGTGTCAAAAACATCTATAAAGTGATATTTTGTATCCAATATTGGCTAAAATATTACAATATGATTCATAAAGGCTTTTTTAGTATTGTTTTATCTATTTCCTTAGATATACAATGTTTTAATCTTGACAATTATGCATATAAATTGTACACGTTGACCAAAACTGACCATATGCCTGAATTAAGAACTTGAATATTCTAGCGCCTCTAATGGTCACCAGATAGATTTGTTCTAACAAAAAAATTTGTTAGAGTGATCTAGTCCTGGTGATCTAGTCCCGGTGATCTAGTGATCTAGTCCCGGTGATCTAGTCCTGGTGATCTGGTCCCGGTGATCTAGTCCCAGTTATCTAGTCCCGGTTTGCAGCAGAACCAGAACGGTGCGGGACGGCGGGTCCTGAGATCGGGCTGGGAGACCTCGGGCTTTGTAGCATTTACCGCAAACAGCAAAATAATCTGTGTTTTCTCTCTAAAGCTCCAAATCTGGCAGTTCTGATCGGGATCTTTATTGATCGGGATCTTTATTGATCTAGGTCGGTCCGTCTGCTTCTCCGTGTGCCGTGCTCGTCCTCCCTCTGCTCCCCGCTCACTCTGCCGGGGCCGGTCGCCCCGCTGAGCCAATCAGACGATGCCGGTCCCGTTGCCGCGGCGACGGCAGATGCAGTGACGCTTGCATGAGTTCCTTTGTTTCCTCAGTGGTGACGATTTAAAAAACCGGAGTGAGACGACTCTGAGCCCCCGAAGGTCTGAAGGTCTGAAGGTCTGAAGGTTGTGAGGTGACAAGTGGAGGAGGTGGAGGAGCGTTCCTCCACCCATCCATCACCAGATCCATCCACCTCCTCCACTTCCTGTACCTCCTCCACTTCCTGTACCTCCTCCACTTCCTGTACCTCCTCCACTTCCTGTACCTCCTCCACTTCCTGTACCTCCTCCACCTCTTCCACCTCCTGTTTTGTGGTGAAATGAGGAGGAATCATAGAGATAACTTCTCAATTCAACTAACTGGATCAGCCGTTCCTCATCCGTGACAGTTTCCTACACCGCTTTCAACCGGCTTTCAACGCAAGCGACTGGAAGAAAATAGAAGCAGGGCGTCCGACAAATGTTCAGCTCAAAACGGCGCGTCGCGCAGCATCGCGCTGTGCAGCGCTGCGGCCAGTTAGGACAGTCCAATAGAAAATAAAGACATGGAATTGATTTTGTCGCTGACGCTCGCTCGCATCGCATGCAGTTAGGACACGGTGTTAGAGACAGAACCTCTCCAGTGTCCCGGGTCAAAGCCTTTGAGCCCTTGAAAGCCCCTTGAAAGCCTTTCTCCTCCAAGTTAAGAACGTTGGGTTCCCACTGGAACTCTTAGGGAACTAGGGAACCGTTTCTGCTGATTCGGCCAAGCGGTGAATGTTGATACCCGGTTGAATCTTTATCTAGCAGCTCTGTTCTTCCTGCTTGTAGACGAGGGTGTCGTCTGTCAACATGGTGACTCCTCCGACGACCGGTAGCTTGCTGTTCCCTGAACCACCAGAGGGCGCCGTTGGGTTGCAGATATTTGCCCTGCAGAGGAAGACCCGCCCCGCCCAGGGCAGGTTTTGTGTTTTCAACCACAGGAGGAAAACAGAGATTAGTGCAGCAGGTTAACTCATTGTTTCAAGACGATACTTCACTTTGGTGGATATACAAGTTTCTATATGCTGTATCTCAAGAACTGTATTGGATACAGACATGTACTTGGTACCAAAATGTCCACAATACCCAACTTTATATTCAACGTTAATATATTTATGGGGCTTAAAACCAAGGAATTTCGAGTTATAAATGAAAAAGCACGTTTTCGGGCGGACATACAAGTTTCTATATGCTGTATCTCAAGAACCGTATTGGATACAGACATGTACTTGGTACCAAAATGTCCACAATACCCAACTTTATATTCAACTTTAATATATTTATGGGGCTTAGAACCAAGGAATTTCGAGTTATAAAGGAAAAAGCACGTTTTCGGGCGGACATACAAGTTTCTATATGCTGTATCTCAAGAACCGTATTGGATACAGACATGTACTTGGTACCAAAATGTCCACAATACCCAACTTTATATTCAACTTTAATATATTTATGGGGCTTAGAACCAAGGAATTTCGAGTTATAAAGGAAAAAGCACGTTTTCGGGCGGACATCTTGGATTTTAGGGGCCGCCATCTTGGAATTTTGAGTGGCACGCGCCTTTTTCCAAAAGAGTTAGACCTTGGAGAGAATCTGTGCCAAATGTTCTGCTTCTTTACCAAAGTGAAGTATTGTTTCACTAATCTGCTGTACTAGATAGAGAGTATTTATTCCACCTTCTCTGCGGTCGTTTGCTCGGTTTTGCTTCGCTTTTCCCTCCAGAGCTCCGTAACTCCAGAAGCTTCACGCGTTTATCTAAAGGTTTATCATTTCAATAAAGTTAAAGATGTATATCAACCCTGCTGTGTTTGCTGTTTATGTAAAAGATAAGAAAACGAAACAACACATTTATGTTCAACATCTTTATTATTTTTCTTACATCTGACACATAAAAAGGTTACATAAAAACGTCTGAATTCACAGATAATAAATACGTGGATTTATTTAACAAAAATTAAACCAAAAATAAAAGTGAAAAACAACTTTTGTGGTCAAAACAAGGTTCCTCCCCTGGAGGATTCAAGAGTTCCAGGATCTAAACATCAGGTTAGTTCTGGGTCTGGACCGTTTAGCTGGGAGGGAATTCAGGAAAATCCTGACATGGTGACGAGTTTTTGATATTTGGGCTGTTAGTTTTGGACGTAAGGTTTTAAAAACCACCACAAACTAATTGGGAAAGACGCCCCCTAGTGGCCGGTTTGCAGAAAATTAAAAATGAATCAATAAGCGAGGCGATAGAGCAGGGGTATTCAACTATATTGGGCCGGGGGCCACATCTGCAAAAGGACTGTATGGAGAAGGCCGCACAATTTGAAAATGTGGGGGTTTTCAAAATGTATTTTGCACTCAAAGACGAAGACTTATGTAAATATAATACATTTGTATTATACATTTGAATATATCTAGTTTACATATGAATTATGTATTAATTGTCTCCAGATTTAGTAATTGTGAATGTTAAATATAATATTCAGATAAAGAAATATTATTTTGAATGCAAGTTCATTTTGAAACCATGCATTGTGCAAACTTAATGAAGTTGATATTGACCTACTTTTAATAAAACACGCTATAATGACAAAGGACCACTTTCCACCAAGATTTCCTTATTTGAATATTATATTAAGCATTGAGCACAACCATTTTAGTCCATAGTAGCCAGTTATAAAAATATTATAAAAAAAAAAAAAATTCAACAAACACCCCCTTTTTTTAAATATGACATGGGGCCACATAAAAGCTCCTGGCGGGCCGCATGTGGCCCGCGGGCCGCCAATTGAATATCCCTGCAATAGGCGAGAAAATAGGCGTTTAGATCCCTATATAATCTTTATATGTGACTTAATTCTAGAGATAGGCCTATGGAGTTTTTGGGGCAAAAAAAATGACCTTGAAAATTAAATTTGACCTTCAACATGACCTTGAAATAGGAAATTTATCTCAGAATTGAATTCGTAGCACCAAAAAAGTAGAAAAAGTGACAATAAACAACAATCTAGGACTAAGAGAAGCTGAGATTTGATCTTTGGTCTTTTGAATGTTCTGCAAACCGGCCACTAGGGGGCGACACAGTTTGTTTGTGGTGGTTTTTGGAAACCTTATGTCCACAACTAACATGCCAAATATCAAAAACCTGTCACCAAGAGCACAATCTTTATGATTTTTTTAGATATTCCCTCCAAGCTAGTTCAACACAACGCAAACAGGGAAAGACATCAGCAATGGAAGAACGGACCGGGAGAACTCCAGGACCACGAGACGCTGATGACGTCGAGACGGGAACGTCTACGGAGAGTTCCTGCTGGAGGAACCGTCTACTGAGAGTTCCTGCTGGAGGAACAGTCTACTGAGAGTTCCTGCTGGAGGAACCGTCTACTGAGAGTTCCTGCTGGAGGAACAGTCCACCTGTTGGTCTACGCCCGGGGTCTGCAACCTTTATTATCACCCACTTCTACAAAAAATATCATCAGGAGATTTTAAACGTTTTCATCTTTTATTTAATTCAGCTGTTACAACCTCTAAATATAACAACAAAAGTGCAGTGTGCATTTGTAGGCATACTTTGAAATAAATGAAACTGTGAACTGTAGTTCTATTTCAGTCTATATTTGTGTAAAAGTAAAATAAAAACTACCCCACTTTCATATAAATTAAAAGAATTTAGTTCTTTTAAAATGAGATGGCATCAACTCAAACTCAAAATAAACTACTAATATGACTAAAAATGAATTCAGAAATATCCTTTATTAATGTTTAAGGCCGAGGGGATGCAGGTTACAGACCCCTGATCTACGGGAACTTCAGATCTCCCACATCGTGTCCGTAGAGACGGGGAATCGAACCTCCGCCGTCGTCACCACGGTGACGCTGCACTTGTCTCGGACCAAACGAACAGATTTAAAAACAAGGAGCCCAGAGCCGGCGTCCCATTAGCCCCGGCGGCGTCTACGGCGTCCAGGGCCTGGCGGCGCAGCGGTGGGGCGCCTCTAGGGCGCGGCGCGCCTAGGGCAGGGGTCGGCAACCCAAAATGTTTTAGATCCATATTGGACCAAAAACACAAAAAACAAATATGTCTGGAGCCGCAAAAAATTAAAAGTCTTGTATAAACCTTAGAATGAAGACAAATGGCGAAAGTCGGAATGTCGAGAAAAAAGTCAAAATTTCGAGGAAAAAGTCGAAATGTCGAGCAAAAAGTCGAAATGTCGAGATTAAAAAGGAAAGGAAAAAGGAAGAAAAAAGAGGAAAAAAAGAATGAAAAGAAAAAAAAGAAGAAAAAAAAAAAAGAAAAAAAGAGGAAAAAGAAGGAAAAAAAAGGTCAAACATTTTTGAAAAAGCTCCAGGAGCCACTAGGGCGGCGCTAAAGAGCCGCATTCGGCTCTATAGCCGCGGGTTGCCGACCCCTGGTGTAGACCAGCCCCCGAATCTCGCGCTCAGCAGGCACGCCGGTTTCCCCCAGTGGCCAGCCGCGGTACTGCAACCAAAAATCCCATGGGGCCCAGAAAGCTTTTTTCCCATAGGCCGCAATAGTAAAAGAGAAGCCTCTAAAACTGTTCACAGGAACCTCCAGCTGTAATCACCGGCAATTACTAATCTTTGTATTCTATATTTTTAAGTCATGGACTTTATATCCGTCAAAAATGTTTTATAACGGCCAGAAAAGTCAAAGAAAAGTCTCTTTCTGGGCGTGACGTCACGGCCGTGTCGGTGCCATTGATGTTGCCCCGGGGCATGATGGGAGGCCCCAGAGCATCATGGGAGGTGACTCAACTGCGCATGCTCTATGGGCCGGATAATGCGGAAGTAAACCCGGAAGTCAGAACTTTTTCAGCGTATGCGCTGAGTGAGCAAACTGCATTGAAATGAATGGGCGGCCATTTTCAATGTCCCATCCAGTTAATATTAATAGATCCATGGTCTAGGGCCTGGCGGCGCGGCGCCTCTAGGGCGCGGCGCCTCTACGCCCTGGCGGCGGCGGCCGCCTGGATCAGCGGCGCCACGCGGCTGCAGGGCTGCAGCGGGTCGTACTCGGCGAACACGTGGACCACGTTCTCCGATCCGGCCTCGGCGCTCTTCGCCACGAAGCCGAAGGTCTTGGCGCCGAAGGAGGAGCCTCGCCACCACCTGGGGAGGGAAACGTAGGTCACACACGGAGCCGGACACAAACACGAGTACAAGGAACTCTACAACGCTTGTGCTCACAAGTAAGATGGTATATTTGCATTTGAATTTAAATGCACACTATTCATAAAGTGCCTTCAAGTTAGAAAGCAGCAGCTCATAAAAACTAATGTTGGAGCTTTGAGTCTCTTAATGTTTCAGTTGTCTCTCCTTGTTCTGCTATAGCAAAACCAAATGGCAGTTTGTGTCATTTTCCTGAAATAAAGATTGTTTTTGCTCGTTAACTCACAGCCGGCCGTCGGGGTCCTCGCCGCCATAGCTCAGCAGGTGAGCCGGGTAATGACGCCTGAAGAAGAGCCTGAAAAACCAGAGAACAGTCGTGAACCAGAGCCGGGAAACACGTCTTTTAATTGAACACAATTTATAAACAAGAACACACATTTATACAAACTGCTAGTTACGGAAGAGTATTAGGAATCCCCATTTTTATATTTTTATTTTCCTTTCATATTGCATTTAAATTGATATTTGTCCTAATCCTCTTTGAAAGTTTGTATATTTCAACCTGATCTCACAAAAATCCGTGAAATGCCCACGACCTCTCACCACTATTTTCCGTGGTATATACACGTAAATGGTATAATTCCGTGTGAGCACCACGGATATTGTACCATGCAAAGTCAATGGGCTCCGTGGTCGTGATATATACACGGATTATGACATTATTATTATGTATATATTATTCTTTGTTATAGTGGCTAAGTTATTAATTTTTGACGCGCAAGTTACTGTTTGTTACTGTCAGTTTGTAAAAGCACGTTTGGTTTAATGTTTTAATGGTGTTTTGATGATTTTTAACAGTATTTTGACGGCGAGTATTTAACCGTGTTTTCTAGTATTTAACGTAAATTTGAGTATTTAACTGTGTTGTTTGCTGTCGCCATGACGACGGAGGTGGCGTAAGTGATGTGAAATTATTATTTTTAGCAAAAACCACAAGCCTTTCCTACTTCTAACCAATCAAAAGTGGTGCCTAACCTAACCAGACCTTAACCAGAGCGTCGTCCAGACACAAAATATCATTTTTAATTGCTTTTGAACCAGGGAGTGGAAACAGGCGATATTTAAATTAATGTTTTTAACCATTCTCCCATTCCGTCAAACACAGGGAATTCCCTGGGCATCCCCTCTACGTCTGATCACGTGACGACGTGGTCATTGATTACTGTTGCTAAGGACGTGGAAGTAAACGTTAAATATTATTAAATATATTCCTTCCTTCCTTCCTTCCTTCCTTCCTTCCTTCCTTCCTTCCTTCCTTCCTTCCTTCCTTCCTTCCTTCCTTCCTTCCTTCCTTCCTTCCTTCCTTCCTTCTCTTCCTCCTTCCTTGACCCAAACACAGCACAAGGGTTAAAAAGTAACAGTCCATCTCCAGATTCAAACGCCAGTTAAAGAAACAATTGTTAAGCTCATATATATATATATATATATATATATATATATATATATATATATATATATATATATATATATATATATATATATATATATATATGTAAACTTCGTGTTTGTAATGTGATATGTTCTCATGTTAAGTGGTAATCTAGTACAGGGGTCGGCAACCCGGGGCTTTAAATATCGTTAAATATAATTAATAACATACATCAGGTCGTGGGCATTTCACGGATTTTTGTGACATCAGGTTGAATATTTTCAATAAAGTTTTGTTTAAAAAGCGTACTCACTTCCTGTTGACGTCGGTGAGCGTGACGCCCTTGGGCGACACCTTCAGGTTGACGACGGTCGGGGTGAAGGAGCCCGGAACTTTCTCCAGCAGCGCCGTCACGGCGCGCTGCACCGCGCACGGGCCCGTCAGCGTCTCCGTGGCAACGGCGTCCAGGTACACGAAGTTACAGGCTGGACACAAGTAAGACGTTTTAATTCAGCATAAACGCAAATAAATGAAACCTAACCAAACAGAATGCACTCATTTATTAAACCTAAAGCAAAACGATGTTCCCTGAGAATAAATCACAGAAATACAACGGGCCCGAGACGGAGCCCTGAGGAACTAAACTCACCTGTTCTGGTTTGGTCCTCGGACGCCGTCCTGTCATTGGCTCTCTCGTCTGACGCTCCCAGCTCTGCACAGGTGAACACAGGTAACTCAGGTAACTCAGGTAACTCAGGTAACTCAGGTAACTCAGGTAACTCTGGTAACTCTGGTAACTCAGGTGACTCAGGTGACTCAGGTAACTCAGGTAACTCAGGTGACTCAGGTAACTCAGGTAACACAGGTAACACAGGTAACTCAGGTAACTCAGGTAACTCAGGTAACTCAGGTAACACAGGTAACTCAGGTAACACAGGTAACTCAGGTAACTCAGGTAACTCAGGTGACTCAGGTAACTCAGGTAACTCAGGTGACTCAGGTGACTCAGGTGACTCAGGTAACTCAGGTAACTCAGGTAAACACAGGTAACTCAGGTAACTCAGGTAAACTCAGGTAACACAGGTAACTCAGGTAACTCAGGTAACTCAGGTAACTCAGGTGACTCAGGTGACTCAGGTGACTCAGGTAACTCAGGTAACTCAGGTGACTCAGGTAACTCAGGTAACACAGGTAACTCAGGTAACTCAGGTAACTCAGGTAACTCAGGTAACACAGGTAACTCAGGTAACACAGGTAACTCAGGTAACTCAGGTAACTCAGGTGACTCAGGTAACTCAGGTAACTCAGGTGACTCAGGTGACTCAGGTGACTCAGGTAACTCAGGTAACTCAGGTAACTCAGGTAAACACAGGTAACTCAGGTAACTCAGGTAACTCAGGTAACTCAGGTAACTCTGGTAACTCAGGTGACTCAGGTAACTCTGGTAACTCAGGTGACTCTGGTAACTCAGGTGACTCAGGTAACTCAGGTAACTCAGGTAACTCAGGTAACTCTGGTAACTCAGGTGACTCAGGTAACTCTGGTAACTCAGGTGACTCTGGTAACTCAGGTAACTCTGGTAACTCAGGTAACTCTGGTAACTCAGGTGACTCAGGTAACTCAGGTAACTCAGGTAACTCAGGTAACTCAGGTAACTCAGGTAACTCAGGTAAACACAGGTAACTCAGGTAACTCAGGTAACTCAGGTAAACACAGGTAACTCAGGTAACTCAGGATCTCAGGTAACTGAGGTAAACACAGGTAACTCAGGTAACTCAGGTTACTCAGGGAACTCAGGTAAACACAGGTAACTCAGGTAACACAGGTAACTCAGGTAACTCAGGTAACTCAGGTAACACAGGTAACTCAGGTAACTCAGGTAACTCAGGTAACACAGGTAACTCAGGTAACTCAGGTAACACAGGTAACTCAGGTAACTCAGGTAACTCAGGTAACTCAGGTAACTCAGGTAACACAGGTAACTCAGGTAACTCAGGTGACTCAGGTGACTCAGGTAACTCAGGTAAACACAGGTAACACAGGTAACTCAGGTAAACACAGGTGACACAGGTGACTCAGGTAACTCCGGTAACTCAGGTAACTCTGGTAACTCAGGTAACTCAGGTAACTCAGGTAAACTCAGGTAACTCAGGTAACTCAGGTAACTCAGGTAAACTCAGGTAACTCAGGTTACTCAGGTAACTCAGGTAACACAGGTAACTCAGGTGACTCAGGTAACTCAGGTAACTCAGGTAAACACAGGTAACTCAGGTAACTCAGGTAACTCAGGTGACTCAGGTAACTCAGGTAACTCAGGTAACACAGGTAACTCAGGTGACTCAGGTAACTCAGGTAACTCAGGTAACTCAGGTAACTCAGGTCACTCAGGTAACTCAGGTAAACACAGGTAACTCAGGTAACTCAGGTAACTCAGGTAACTCAGGTAAACACAGGTAACTCAGGTAACTCAGGTAACTCAGGTAAAACAGGTAACTCAGGTAACTCATGTAACTCAGGTAACTCAGGTAAAACAGGTAACTCAGGTAACTCATGTAACTCAGGTAACTCAGGTAACACAGGTAACTCAGGTAACTCAGGTAACTCAGGTAACTCAGGTGAGTACAGGTAACTCAGGTAACTCAGGTAACTCAGGTAACTCAGGTAACTCAGGTGAGTACAGGTAACTCAGGTAACTCAGGTAACTCAGGTAACTCAGGTAACTCAGGTGCGCGGCGGCGGGTCGTTACCTTGTGAGTGCAGCAGGAGTTTGCAGGGCAGGCCGTACGCCGACACGGTGTGTTGGTAGACGAGAGCAGAGAGGCTTCCTGTAACAGAACAGCTGTTAATGGACCGCCATGTTGGGTCACATGACCCAGACCGAGTCACATGACCCAGACCGAGTCACATGACCCAGACCGAGTCACATGACCAGACCAAGTCACATGACCCAGACCGGGTCACATGACCCAGACCGAGTCACATGACCCAGACCGAGTCACATGACCCAGACCGAGTCACATGACCAGACCAAGTCACATGACCCAGACCGGGTCACATGACCCAGACCGAGTCACATGACCCAGACCGGGTCACATGACCCAGACCGAGTCACATGACCAGACCGAGTCACATGACCAGACCAAGTCACATGACCCAGACCGAGTCACATGACCCAGACCGAGTCACATGACCAGACCAAGTCACATGACCCAGACCGGGTCACATGACCCAGACCGAGTCACATGACCCAGACCGAGTCACATGACCCAGACCGAGTCACATGACCCAGACCGAGTCACATGACCAGACCGAGTCACATGACCCAGACCGAGTCACATGACCAGACCGAGTCACATGACCAGACCGAGTCACATGACCTAGACCGACCAGGGGCCGGATTCACCAATATGTTCTTAAGAACGATCTTAAGAAATGTCTTAAGATCTAAAATTAAGAAGTTCATAAGAAAGTTCGTAAGTGCAATTTCTCAATATTTTCTTAAGAACCGTTAAAATATGTCATTGCACGCGCCAACAAACAACATTTATATATAAATATATTATATATACATGTAGTTTGGTCTTAACCGTCAGTCACTCACTAAACATGGAGAAGGAGAAAAAGAGATGCGGGAACTTTTCAAGGTTATGGTGGATGAGATTAATGTGCGAAAAAAAATACTATTGGGGAAAATTAATAATAATTAACTACCACGCTAACTAACATGCTAACAAACAGTTAACAGGCTCTTTGTGTAATTAATTACAAAGTATATCCTCAAACTATGACCTACTAGTCTAAACTTGTCTAAAATGTGTTGAAAAAGGTGATTTTAGAGTCTTATTATTAGTGCCACGGCCTCCAGCCAGGGGCACGACTCCTCCAAAGCTATGAAATAGCAAGGAGGAGAATTGCCTCTGGCTATTGTTATTCTGCGGGTTTATTATTCCTCTTCCGGACAGATTTCGGTTCGCTACTCCTCCTACAGCTTTGAGAAAACGCGAAAAGTAAAAACGTAGAAACGTGCGACTTAATCGGGAATCGTGTACTATGACTTTTATAAGCGATTGGCGTGCACGTTTTTGCGCAACGTTGGGAGAACTTTGGGGCCTCACCACTCGCACACCGTTACTTGAAAAATTATGAACCAAATTAGAAAGTTGTAGGCCCTGAATTTAACTACAGTCCTGTGGATTTTCAGAGCGATGGCACAAATGGGTTTTGCACGAAGTGCAAAAACATTTCCAAATTTCCAAACTAATGGGGAGATCATTTTCCCATGTATTCCTATGGCGCCATTCAAAGCGGATGGGAGAAAAAAGACGAAATTCACCTTTTTTCTGAGTCACGTATCTTTCTCATACTTGCACGTAGAAATGTCATTCAAACTTCAAAACGGAGGAAAACTTCTCTTCTCTCTCTGAACCTGGAACTGTTTTTTCCTAAAATGTACACTTTTCAAGATATGAGCGCTCAAGCGAGGACTGGAAATCACTTTTTTGTTTTTTGGCAGGTTCTAATTTATTAGAGTGAGAAAACATTCAAAAAATGAACATAATTTTTATTTGTAACTCGAGCTCACGGCCAAACCGTAAAAGCTAATTTTTGGTCAGAATGTAGACATAGATGTTGAGATTCAAATAATGTGACTTTGACAGGCGTGGTGTGCACAAAATTTGAACGGGAGGGCTAACAGACACGCCAATTCCTGCCACGGTCTCCATTGACTGCAATGTAAAAAAAAGTTTTCTTCAAAAAAATATCATTTTTTTTTCAAACTGCCGTTACTAACACATTTGAATGAATATCTGAATAGAAATAAGATTGACAGAATCTGCTGGGTTCTCTGTCTCTCACGATGTTTTCGTTTTTCTGCTAAGAGCTACGGTTTGATCACAAGGTGGAGTTATTTGAGGCTTGTCAAAACCAAAAATCTAAGTTTTTCTAGAAGGTTCTTTGCTGAGTCATTCCCGCTCCCTCTGTATATAGTAGGCTTCTGAAGGTTCTAGAATGTTCTCTGTTCTGATGACTCATCCCCCCCTCTGTATATACAGTAGTAGCTTCTGAACCTTTTTATTCTCTCTCGAGTAATGAACCTGACCTGAACCCCAACACACACACACACACACACACACACACACACACACACACACACACACACACACACACACACACACACACACACACATACATGGTAGGTGTTATTATGGGATGGCAGGTGTTATTATAGGATGGAAGTGTTATTATGGGATGGCAGGTGTTATTATAGGATGGAAGTGTTATTATGGGATGGCAGGTGTTATTATAGGATGGAAGTGTTATTATGGGATGGCAGGTGTTATTATAGGATGTTAGTGTTATTATGGGATGGAAGTGTTATTATGGGATGGTAGGTGTTTATTATGGGATGGTAGTGTTATCGGTGTTAGCGGTCCCATTAGCAGTTCTGTTAGCGATCCCGTTAGCGATCCCGTTAGCGGTCCCGTTAGCGGTTCCGTTAGCGGTTCCATTAGCGGTCCCGTTAGCGGCTCGGTTAGTGGTCCCGTTAGCGGTTCAGTTAGCGATCCCGTTAGCGGTTCCGTTAGCGGTTCTGTTAGCAATCCCGTTAGCGGCTCGGTTAGCGATCCGGTTAGCGATCAAGTTAGCGGTCCCGTTAGCGGTCCTGTTAGCGGTTCAGTTAGCGATCCCGTTAGCGGTCCCGTTAGCTCTTCTGTTAGTGGTTCCGTTAGCCTATTACCTATTTTCTGTATTAACTTTTGAATGGTTTGACATAGAGAGTCATGGGTGGTGTCATTGGACTCGGTATTGAGTCCTTCACCTTTATTGCTTGTAAAATGTACTCAAACGTGCAGCAGCCCGCCGTGGCACTCTCGAAATTTCTGCGAGGAAATTGTCTAGTTATTATTATTATGATGATGATGATGATGATGATGATGATGATGATGATGATGATTATTATTACCTTTTCACAGAAGACATTTTAAGACAGGTCAAGAAAAAAGTTAAGAAGAGAACTTTTATTTCAAGAATACCATTTATTCTTAAGTTTTTTCTTAAGAAGAAAGTTGAGAAATTACTTAAAGGAGCTGTATGTAAGAGCAATAATAAAACGAATCATAAAATGACCCCGATATGTCAACAGACATTTAAAAATCATGTTCATTTCAAATACTTATGTCACTGACAACAACACTCAAGCCAGGATATTCCAGTTTAAAAAGAGGAGTTGCAGCCCTCAACTGATGTTTATGTTGTCATTTTTTGTTTTGGCCTGAAGCTCCACCCTCCACCTATCTCCCAATCACCAAGTCAGTATTGTTTCTGAAGCTCCACCCTCCACCTATCTCCCAATCACCAAGTCAGTATTGTTTGGGCATCCGGGTTGCCGGCTCGGCTCTAATTATCACAGCAGCCGCTACAAACGTGTTGGATGAAAAACCTGGCAACCTCTGGTCGGGGGGAGGAGGGGGAGGGTACACGCCGCTCAACAATATTTTGAAAGTGACTGCAGTACCAGTTTTGGACATTTCTTACAGACGGCTCCTTTAAGAACTTTTTTTGGAGAATATGACTTCTTCTCTTTTTTCTTCTTAAGACTGAACTTGACACTTAAGAAGATTTTTTTTCTTAAGAATGTTTAATGAATGTTTAATGAATCCGGCCCCGGGTCCGGTACTCGGTTCTCTCTACTCACCAAAGTACGGTTCCTGGGACGAGCCGCGGATGCGAACGCCTTTGGCCGAGGACTCGATGAGGAAATGTCTGATGGCGTCGGAGCCGCTTTCTCCTGCCAGGCCAAAGGTCAGAGGTCAGAGGTCAGAACACGGATCCAGGAGGCTGGAAAGGTCTTTGATTCCTGTTTTCTCACCTGGACCGGGCGCCGCGGCGTTGCTAGGCGACAGGTCCACCTTCATGGCCAGGCCGAAGCTGCCCCGGTAAGAGGTGCTGTCCCGGATCACGAAGGTTCCCGCGTTCTCGTCCTTCACCAGGTTTTCAGCTGGAGAGAAAAACCCCGCGAGACTTTTACGGACGAAGAAAAAACCAACGACGGAACCGACGGACGACGACTTTCGATTGACAAGTTTACGTAGTTTTCCTTTAATAAGGTGTTTATTAGGGATGAGTATGGACTAAAAAATGTATCACGATCATTTCTGGCATTTATTCTGATAACGATAAAAATGGCGATAAAAAAAAATACCAATACAAAAACGTCATCAACGGGAATTATCATTATTATTCGCTATTATTATTATTATTATCTTTCTATTATTACAGGGCCTTCTCCATCGCTGCTCCCACCCTCTGGAACTCCCTCCCCAAAAACATCCGTGACTGTACAGACCTCCCAGCATTCAAATCCCATCTCAAAACTCACCTTTACAGAGCAGCTTTTAATGTGTGATTAATGTCCTGTGTCATGTTGTGTCCTTCTGTACTGTCCTGTGTACTGTAATTTGTATTATGTGTTTTGTTTTAATTGTAAAGCGTCTTTGAGTGCCCTGAAAAGCGCTATATAAATAAAATGTTTTATTATTATTATTTCTTTCTTTCTTTCTTTCTTTCTTTCTTTCTTTCTTTCTTTCTTTCTTTCTTTCTTTCTTTCTTTCTTTCTTTCTTTCTTTCTTTCTTTCTTTCTTTCTTTCTTTCTTTCTTTCTTTCTTTCTTTCTTTCTTCCTTCCTTCCTTGTTTTCTCCCTTCCTTCCTTCCTTCTTTTTTCCCTTCCTTCCTTCCTTCCTCCTTTCCTTGTTTTCTCCCTTCCTTCTCCCCTTTCCTTCCTTCCTTCCTTCCTTCCTTCCTTCCTTCCTTCCTTCCTTCCTTCCTTCCTTCCTTCCTTAAATCAGTTTTACACAAAAACGTCATCAACAGGAATTTATCGTTTTTACCGTGAGATACAAATTCTTACCGTGAGGAATATTTTTGACGGTTTATCGTGAACGGTAAAATATCACCCATTCCTAGTGTTTATATTTTATATATATTTATATTATGTCTTGGTTTATGACTCACCTTCGGACCTGCTGACGTGGGGCCGGAACCAGAACTTGGACGTGTCCATGACGAACCTCATGGACGGCTGACTGGTCTGGAACCCGGAGCACCTACGAGGTGACGGGGGGACGCCGTGGGTCTGGTCCGGCCGCGGCCCGGGACTCGGCAGGTCCGGCTCCGGCAGGTGCAGGTCCGGCAGGTCCGGCTCCGGCAGGTGCAGGTCCAGGTCCAGGTCCGGTTCCGGGGCCCCGTTGATGAGCAGGAGGGGGATGTCGGTCTGGGACCCGGACGGGGAACCAGAACCCCAAGGGAGTTTCCCCGGGAGGTCCAGCAGGTGTTTGGCCGAGCGGGGAGTGCCGGGGGGCAGCGAGTCCGGGGAGTCCCCGTCGTCCCCGGCCAGGGACAGGAGGCTGCAGGGGGATAAGGATAAGGTTTGTTTTTATTACTTTTGTGACTCGTCGTTTTGGTTGGACCCCTGATCTTCTTCATCACCCCCTTTCCCTCCATCATCGCCCTCAGAGAAAAACAACCTTATTTCTTCAATGAAAGCTGAATTGGCGAGCCAGCCAGGAGAAAGAACCATGTTTATTAAGGATTTAACTTACCTTCTTTATTTGATCGAATTGAGTTGATATAATTGTTAATATTATTTTTTTTTATTGTTTTTAATGTTGTACTTATTTATTTATTTATTTATTTATTTATTTATTTATTTATTTATTTATTTATTTATTTATTTATTTATTTATTTATTTATTTATTCATTCATTTATTTATTTTTATTATCATTGATTATCAGATCATTATTATTGTTGATCTGATCATTATTATTGATAAACTGATCATCAATGATGAGTTGATCAATATTATTGATAAACTGATCATTATTATTGATAAACTGATCATTATTATTGATAAACTGATCATTATTATTGATAAACTGATCATCAATGATGAGCTGATCAATATTATTGATAAACTGATCATTATTTTCTATCAATGGATCATTATTATTGATGAGTTGATGATTATTATTGATGATCTGATCATTAATATTGATATAATCATTATTATTGACCATCGCAAAGTTTGACTTATTTTCTTGTTTATTTGATCGAATTGAGTTGATATAATCAGGGCCCGAGCACTGACGGTGCGATGGCCCTAATGTATCTGTAGGAAATGTTATCGTTTTCCTTGTTTTTCTTTCGACAAAATGAGGCCTTTTTTTCCCCTAAACGTGCCCAAAAGTCACCAAATTTTGCACCAAGCCAGGCCTGGTGAAAAATGATATTTCATGGTTTGCATTAATGGGCGTGGCCTAACGGCTCAACAGCGCCCCCTAGAAAACTTTGTGCCTCAAGCCCCACAATACGGTTTGACGTACATGCACGAAAATCGCACCTGTACACACCTGTATCATTTCAACTTAAAGAAAAGTCTCTTGGCGCCATGGCCCAAACTGAAAAGGAAGGCGGCCATTTTGAATTAATCGTGTAACTTTGGCGCAATTTATGCCATTTCTTCAGCCGCTTCTTTGCCCGTACCGTAACGTGCACCCAGGTGTGTTATACATCAAAATGTGCGTCTCCATCCTGCAACAACGCGCATTACTTTTCTCAGTCAAAAGCGTTACACCAAAAAACGCGCCCCCCCTTCATCTGATTGGTCCATATTTGATAGTTCCTACTTTCTGCCATAACTTTTGAATGGTTTGACATAAAGAGTCAGTGTGGAGTCATCGGACTCGGTTTTGAGTCCTTGACCATAATTGGTGCAAATTATCCCCGCCCCTTCTTCTGATTGGTCGATATTTGATAGATCCTATTTTCTGCCATATTTTTTGAATGGTTTGATATAAAGAGTCATGGGTGATGTCATCGGACTTAGTTTTGAATCCTTGACCTTTATTGGTGAAAATTGCACGCGCGAGGGCCCGTTCATCGCCGCTTTTTTATTAACCTTATTCAAATTATGAATCTCTTAAAAAAAGATTTAAATTAAAGTAGATCAATGTTCCTTGTGCGCAGGGTCAGGGGTCAGAGGTCTGGGGCTTGTGGGTAATGTAGTTTTTCTACTAGCACTTTGTGGTCGTACCTGCCGAGGATGTAGCTGGTGTCGGAGCACGTGGACATGGAGAGCAGCGAGGCGGTGCTGTTTCTGTTGGAGCACGACAGCCGCAAGGAACCCTGGGAGAAGTCCTGCTTGGGGGAGGGGATCCGCCTGGGCGCGCTGCCGGACGGCAGCGGCGGCAGCGAGGACGCCGGCGAGCCGGAGAACACCAGTGGCGGGAGGGAGGACGCCGGCGAGCCGGAGAACCCCAGCGGCGGCAGCGAGGACGCCGGCGAGCTGGAGAACACCAGCGCCCCGTGTGGACTGCAGCAGGGACTGCAGCGGGTCGGGATGGGGATGCTGGGAGACGCCGACGGCGTCGCCGTGGGCGACGAGCTCGGGGCGCATCCTCGAGGAACCAGGACGCCGCGGGAAACGTCGTCCAGGTCATCGGAGCAGAAGGAATCTGACGGAATAAAAACCCAAAACCAGTCAGACGAAAACCTACAACACTTCCTGTAGACCAGGGGTCGGCAACCCAAAATGTTGAAAGAGCCATTTTGGACCAAAAACACAAAAAACAAATATGTCTGGAGCCGCAAAACATTAAAAGTCTTGTTTAAGCCTTAGATATTAGTCGAAATGTCGAGAAAAAAAAGTGGAAATGTCGAGAAAAAAGTCGAAATGTTGAGAAAAAAGTCGAAAAATGTAGATAAAAAAGTTGAAATGAAGAGGAAATAGTCAAAATGTCGAGAAAAAATTTGAAAAGTCAAGATTAATGTTGAAGTACAATCTCGAGAAAAAAGTCGAAAAATGTAGAGAAAAAAGTTAAAATGACGAGGAAATAGTCAAAATGTCGAGAAAAAATGTCAGTTACGTCTCTGCTAACGTCAGTTACGTCTCTGCAAACGTCAGTTACGTCTCTGCTAACGTCAGTTACGTCTCTGCTAACGTCAGTTACGTCTCTGCTAACGTCAGTTACGTCTCTGCTAACGTCAGTTACGTCTCTGCAAACGTCAGTTACGTCTCTGCAAACGTCAGTTACGTCTCTGCTAACGTCAGTTACGTCTCTGCTAACGTCAGTTACGTCTCTGCTAACGTCAGTTACGTCTCTGCTAACGTCAGTTACGTCTCTGCAAACGTCAGTTACGTCTCTGCTAACGTCAGTTACGTCTCTGCAAACGTCAGTTACGTCTCTGCTAACGTCAGTTACGTCTCTGCTTACGTCAGTTACGTCTCCGCTAATGTCAGTTACGTCTCTGCTAACGTCAGTTACGTCTCTGCTAACGTCAGTTACGTCTCTGCTAACGTCAGTTACGTCTCTGCTAACGTCAGTTACGTCTCTGCAGACGTCAGTTACGTCTCCGCTAATGTCAGTTACGTCTCTGCTAACGTCAGTTACGTCTCTGCAGACGTCAGTTACGTCTCTTAGCAGAGACGTAACTGACGTTAGCAGAGACGTAACTGACGTTAGCAGTGACGTAAGGACATGGCTCCCCTCAGCACCCGAGCTGTGAAAAAACAAACCGGTTCTCAGCTGGTTCCAAGTTGAAAGAGTTGTGAACCAGAACCAGAACCAGCCCTGGAACCGGTTTAGGTGGAAAAGGGGTAATAGAGACGGAAAAGAACTGGTCCCAAGATGGAACCCTAAGGCAGTGTCTCCCAACCTGGGGTCCGCCCCCTGGGGGGCGCCAGAGATCTCTGGGGGGGCGCGAAACCTTGTCTGCTTTGAGGATATGCAGTTGTAAAAATTATATTTTACACATGTTAAATAAATAAAAAATCATAATAACACAACTAATGGAATACAGTAATCCAAGTCTGTATAAACCCACTTAGAAATATATTTTGGTCATTTTAAAATAGGTTTTTTATCAGGATAAAAACTTAAAAACGTATTATTATATCATTATTCAACATTTAATCATACTACTACAACGACGGGTTGTTAAAGGAAAAATGTAAAAAAAAAATGTTGCTCTCATATTAAAAGAGATTTTAGAAAGAGTAAATATTTTTATGTCCTTGCAATTATTTTTTGTGTGTATTTAATACATTGGTGACACAAAAGGAAGGTGAGGAAAACAAAGTACAGGGTAAACCAAAGAGAAATGTATCAAAAAAACATAATTAATGTTCATTTTTTCAATTAAAGGTTTGTAACGAATCATTTTACTCTATTGCTGCTAGTACGTACGGGTCGGGGGGCCGGCTGGTCTTAGACACAAGTAGGGGGGACAAGGAAAAAAGGTTGGGAACCACTGCCCTAAGGGACCCTTTCAGATACAGGAATAGAGGATGAGGAATAATTGGCCTCTAAATCCAGAAAATACAGGTAATACGAGATGCACCGACAGCGAGCGGCTCCCTAAAGGGCAACCCGCTTGTGGCAGGGTGGAGAGGCTGACGGGCCACACCTGTGTCCCGTCAGCCTGAGTGGCTGCAGCTCCTCCACCCTGCCACACCGCTACTGGAGGGTGGAGAAGCAGTTGGATCCCGGCGGCGGTGCATCGTCCCGGGACCGTAACCCTAGTAACCCGAGCTCCAGACCATTATTCATCCTTAACAAAAGCTGTTCCAGGACTCGACTGATCTTTGCAAAAAGACCGTGAGGCCGGCGGACTCGGTGGAAAAACCCCCTGTTTTTTCTGAGGGAAAGGGCTTGGCCTCCACCTGAGAGGAACGACACGCCCCGGCGGGACATTCATGGTTCACGTGCAGCAACACGCAGCAAAGAACATCCAGACTCAAAGACCCGGCGCAGCCCGGGCTTGTTCCTGCGGACCCGCCTCGCCGTTGACGAGCGGCTTTAGGCGAAGCGCCGCGGCGTGACTCGCTCCCCGACCACAGACGGGTGGTTTCTCCAGACGAAGTGACTAATGTTCCCTCAGACGCAGAAACACCTTCAGAAGTGAGAGGCCGGTTGTTGTTACCGGGGTAACAGTGAGATCTTCCTTCATCTTGGGGAGAAACATCATGGAAACATCAGGTCTTAACGCGTCTTAATATTCAGCAAATACAAGCTCAGATGAATGAAAACAGAACGTGTTATTTCATCTGTTCTTTTTTTTGTTTAACACAAACAATCCTTTCATGAGGACAGGTGAGGACAGACGTACAGGTGAGGACAGGTGAGGACAGGAAATTGTCGAGTGTGTATGTTTTGCTGCTGCACAAGTGAATTTCCCCTCTGGGGGATCAATAAAGTTTTATTTTAATCTATTCTATTCTATTCTATTCTATTCTATATCTTTAACCAGAATCAGAGGGTTAAACGTGTTGCAGCTGAGGTTCGTGCCACCAGGACGTTGCAGGAAGTGGGTCCTCGTCAACGCAGCATCAAAGCTTTTCTTCTCCTTTTACGGCACATAAAAGAAACTCAAAACAACGTTCAGTCAGGTTTCTTCTGGGTTTCTTCAAAGGTTCCTTCCCCTCTGCACCAGCAAGCAGCGCTCAGGGAAGACGAGCGACAGGAAATGCATTTCTGAGCGGCGATGCCGTTTGTACAACACTTTCTCAGCGGGCGACTCCCGCGGGGCGGGGGCCCGTCCGGGCAGGGCGCCCAGCCCAGCTGAGGCAGATACCGTGCAATTAGAGGCATTTACCTTGGCTCAAAGGCTGCGTAGCCGCAGGCATTGGCATTGTTTGCTCTTAAAGGAGGAGTTTTACTGCTCCATGTCACAGTTTAGAGCAGGGGTCGGCAACCCAAAATGTTTTAGATCCATATTGGACCAAAAACACAAAAAACAAATATGTCTGGAGCCGCAAAAAATGAAAAGTCTCGTATAAGCCTTAGAATGAAGACAAATGGCGAAAGGCGGAATGTTGAGAAAAAAGTAGAAATGTTGAGATTAATGTTGAAGTACAATCTCAAGTCAAAATTTTTAGGAAAAAGTCAAAATTTTGAGGAAGGATAATAAAATAATAATAAATTGTATTTATAGAGCGCATTTTCACCTGAAGAACAAGTCTCAAAGCGCTTACAATAAAGATTAGAAAAAAATAAAAATAAATAAAAATAAAATAGAAATGAAAAAATAAATAAAATAAAATAAAATTAAAAAAAAAAAAAAAAAAAAAGCTAAATTAGCAAAAAAGCACAAGGACATTCTAAAAGACCAGGACATCAGGGATAGAAACAGAAGGTTCTTTACCTGTGGCGGGGCTCCTGCACGTGGGGCTCCTGGTGAGCGGGATGGGCTGGAACGCCGGGTCCAGTTCCAGGATGAGCTGGTTGAGGTTTTCCAGGGACATGTCCAGTTCCTCGTCCTCACAGTGTCCGCTGGACCCGGTCCTGGACCCGGTCCTGGACAGAGTCCGGGCGGCGTCCTGCTGCGGCGCGTCCATGCGGACCGTCTGACCCACCCGGAGAACGTGGCTGGGGATCATGTGAGACATGCTTGTAGTCGTAGGCATCATAAGGGGGGGGTGAAGGGGGGGGCGTCGTCTTCTGGGAGTCTGAGGACAAAGAGGACGGAGGTCAGTTACACCGAGACAAAGAGGACGGAGGTCGGTTACACCGAGACAAAGACGGTCAGTTACACCAAGCTTTTGTTCCCTCCGTGTTCTGTTCCACCTGGAATGTTTCAGATTCCTGTGATTTTGGTCTCTTAGGAAATCTGGTTGCATTAGTTCAACCAAAACCTGCACCAGCCCACTAGTCACTAGTCACTAGTCCACTAGTCACTAGTGGACTAGTGGACTAGTGACTAGTGGACTAGGTGTTATATGCCTGCAGGGAAACATCTAAAACCTGCAGGGAAACATCTAAAACCTGCAGGAAACATCAAAAACCTGCAGGGAAACATCTAAAACCTGCAGGAAACATCTAAAACCTGCAGGGAAACATGTAAAACCTGCAGGGAAACATCTAAAACCTGCAGGAAACATCTAAAACCTGCAGGGAAACATCTAAAACCTGCAGGGAAACATCTCAAACCTGCAGGGAAACATCTAAAACCTGCAGGGAAACATGTAAAACCTGCAGGGAAACATCTAAAACCTGCAGGGAAACATCTAAAACCTGCAGGGAAACAACTAAAACCTGCAGGGAAACAACTAAAACCTGCAGGGAAACATCTCAAACCTGCAGGGAAACGTCTAAAACCTGCAGGGAAACGTCTAAAACCTGCAGGGAAACATCTAAAACCTGCAGGGAAACATCTCAAACCTGCAGGGAAACATCTCAAACCTGCAGGGAAACATCTCAAACCTGCAGGGAAACATCTAAAACCTGCAGGGAAACATCTCAAACCTGCAGGGAAACATGTAAAACCTGCAGGGAAACGTCTAGAACCTGCAGGGAAACGTCTAAAACCTGCAGGGAAACATCTCAAACCTGCAGGGAAACATCTAAAACCTGCAGGGAAACATTTAAAACCTGCAGGAAACATCTAAAACCTGCAGGGAAACATGTAAAACCTGCAGGGAAACATGTAAAACCTGCAGGGAAACATCTAAAACCTGCAGGGAAACATCTAAAACCTGCAGCCTACCCTGGTTTTAGATGTTTCCCTGCGCAAAAATGAATCCCACACACACTCGCTTTAGCTATAATATATATGAATACATTTATTAGCCAGCAGTGGATATAGAAAGACTCACACACAATTGCTCTTTGCTAGGATAACTCTGTGTCAAGTTATCCGCCGCAAATGGCAAAGCAACAGACAATTACACAGGGCTAGGCCTTGATAACTCTTGCCTGGACACAGAGGGACTGGAGAGCCGGACAGTCCTGGCAGAGCAGCCATAAACCCGGCTGGGCGTCCGTGCACTAGACCCACAGCAGACTCCGACCAGAACTTCCGGCTGCCTCCGTCTTTATACGACATCTCGCGGAGGGGGTTGCCCCTTCAACCCCCGCCCGCAAGCTCTCACGCTAAGTCTTGGTTCACACGGGAGCTCTCCCAGGTCCAGTTCCAGGTTCACACGGGAGCTCTCCCGTGGGAACCAGCGCCTCTCACAGTTTACATTTGTTATGATAAACAGTGTTTTGGGAATTCAGGGCATTTCAGGACACAACATTTATTTTTCTCCCTTCACCATCCATCCATCCATCCATCATCCATCCATCCATCCATCATTCATCCATCCATCCATCCATCCATCCATCCATCCATATAACCATGCATCCATCATCCATCCATCCATCCATCCATCCATCCATCCATCCATCCATCCATCCATCCATCATCCATCCATCATCCATCCATCCATCCACCCATGCATCCATCATCCATCCATCCATCCATCCACCCATGCATCCATCATCCATCCATCCATCCATCCATCATCCATCCATCCATCCATCCATCCATCCATCCATCCATCCATCCATCATCCATCCATCCATCATTCATCCATCCATCCATCATTCATCCATCCATCCATCCATCCATCCATCCATCCATCATCCATCCATGCATCCATCCATCCATCCATCCATATAACCATGCATCCATCATCCATCCATCCGTCCATCATCCATCCATCCATCCATCCATCCATCCATCCATCCATTCATCCATCCATCCATCCATCCATCCATCCATCCATCCATCCATCCATCCATCCATCCATCCACCCATGCATCCATCCATCCATCCATCCATCCATCATCCATCCATCCATCCATCCACCCATGCATCCATCATCCATCCATCCATCCATCCATCCATCATCCATCCATCCATCCACCCATGCATCCATCATCCATCCATCCATCCATCCATCCATCCATCCATCCATCCATCCATCCATCCATCCATCCTCTTGATGGTCATGTGACCAGGTTTACTTGCGAGGACTAGTCAGATCATCTTGTTTCTGGTTCGTTCTGGTTCTGAAACCTCTGCCCGGTCCAGGCAGATGTTGCATCATCTGCACCGTCTGAAGGTGCTGATGTCAGCATGAATCGCCCTTCGCTCACCCGGGGGCGGAGCCACCCCCGGGTGCCCCCCGCCCCCCCGGGGGGGAGGAACCGCCGGATCACACTGGATCTCCTTGTCTCCTCCAGGCGAGGCGTGGAGCTCCGTGAGTCACCCGGGTCACCGGCTGTTGCCACGGCGACGTTAATGTTTACCACACAACAGCAAGTATGAACGAGACTTTTCATTCTAAATCCAGACACTCTGGGAGGTTTTAAATGTTTCAGAGTAGCAGGATTCTGCTTGATTCCCTTCTGTCAGGAACATTTAGAGGACATGGAACAGCAGACTCTGATGTTTTTATCCGACAGAATCAGAATAAATATGTACACTTTCTTTCAATGAGCCTTTTTGAGCCTCTGAGCTTTGAGAGTCCTAAACTAAGAGAAGTTCCTGCTGCAGAGGAAGCCCCTTCTGAATCAAAGTTGAATCAAATGAACTGAAATATTGCAAGCCTTTTATTATTTTTAATATATTTTAAGAAAACTCAAATATCCTATCTCAAAAAATTAGATAATTCTGGGAATCTTAATCTTAAACTGTTAACCATAATCAGCGATATTAAAATAATAAAAGGCTTGCAATATTTCAGTTGATTTGTAATGAATCCAGAATGTATGACATTTTTGTTTTTTTAATTGCATTACTGAAAATAAAGAACTTTATCAAGATTTTCTAATTTTGTGAGACAGTCCTGTATACAATTTTTAAAAAGTGAAAGGTGCAGCAGAATGACATGATTATTGGACGGTGCATTGTCCCAGCATAGGATTGTGTTATTATTATTATTATTATTATTATTATTATTATTATTATTATTATTATTATTATTATTATTATTTTATTATTATTTTATTTTTATTTATTTTTTATTAAAGAAAGCTCCTCTTACCTTCTCTGTCTCGTCTTCAGAACGGATCTGCTTCACCGTTCCGTTTCTCTGAGGGTTTGATTCCCAAACCTCCTCTGCTGAGGCTTTTATTAATGAAATCCCAACCCTTTGGCCCGTCGGCCAATCAGCAGCGAGCGTGAGGAATCCTGCAGCGGCAGGAACGTAAGGACGGCCTGGGGGTGGATTTAGATAAATTCAGACGTTTACCGTCACACGTGTCTCCAGGCGTCTCCAGGCTTCTGAGGAAATATGAACACACACGTCCTCGCCCTCAGTCTGTGACGAAACCAGCAGTGGAAAGATACTGTAGAGGCATTAGGCAATAATCCTTTGTTTTTTTATTCATATCTGCCCGTGTTTAACCATCTGATTGAGTTGTGTTTCTAAATTCATCCAGCTGCTGCTGGGATGAGGAATAAACATATTTACACAGTTTTGGTCGCCATAACAGTTCCGTTTCTCCTCCATGTCACCTGTAACCAGAGGTGTGAAAGTATTCACATCCATTACTCAGGTAGAAGTATAGATACTAGAGTTTAAAAATACTCCTGTAGAATAATAATAATAATAATAATAATAATAATAATAATGATAATGATAATGATAATGATAATAATAATAATAATAATAATAATAATAATAATAATAATAATGATGATAATAATAATAATAATAATAATAATAATAATAATAATAATAATGATAATAATAATAATAATAATAATAATAATAATAATAATAATAATAATAATAATAATAATAATAATGATAATAAACTTTATTTATCTAGCACCTTTCAGATGAAAGTCGCAGCTCAAGGTGCTTTACAGTAACGGTACAAATAAGAAACAACGACAGCAAATAAAACAAAAAACACAAATATTTAAGTGCAGTGATATAAAACATAACCCTCACAAAATTCAGTTCCAAATTCCTCCACAGATCAACTACTAAGATAGGATAATATAAAAAGGAATATAAAATTGAATATATGAATATAAAAAGGTAAAAATGCTGCATGAGTCGTAGGCAAATGAAAAATAAAAAGATACAAATATCAACAAATAAGAGTACAAGATAAAAATGATCATATAAAAACATTTAAAAGTATAAAAGTAATGCAGACAGTAAAAATCAATTATACATACGGTAGATAAAAGGAAAGTGGCAGCTAAGGCGCGGTTATCTTATGTTTAAATGCTTGAGTAAAGAGATAGGTTTTAAGTTGTCTTTTGAAAATATCTACCGACTCTGCTTCCCTGATGTTTTTGTAGTATCAACTCAAGTTTTTTACTCAAGTAAAAGTATAAAATTACTGGTTTCAAAACTACTTAAAGTATAAAAGTAAAATTAATGTAAGGGGGGGAAAGCCATTAAGGACAAAAGCCATTGAAAATGAAGCATCTTAGTATAATGCAAATATATTAAAGAAGCATATATGTGTACTATTGAGCATTAACATGTGTTAATATAAATATATTAAAGAAGCATATATGTGTACTATTGAGCATTAACATGTGTTTCAGAGAGCAGGAGATATGATGACTAGTTGCCTATAAGTATTGTAATGGTGAAGAAGTCAAACGTTCATGTTCATGTTATCATTTATCCTAACCTTTATTGGAATGTACATCCAAGTTTAGTTGCAGGAATCTGAGGGAACGGATGTAAGAACAAAACTGGACAAGAACATCTGAAACAACCACAACCAAATTCACTCTATCCGGATGGAGCAATTTAACTGGATAGTTTTGTTTTAAAGGCTGAAATGAAATAGAGTAACGAGGCTGTTTTTAAAATGTAAGGAGTAAAAAGTACAGATAATTGTGTGAAAATGTAAGGGGTAAAAGTAAAAAGTCGTCTGAAAAATAATTACTTAAGTAAGGTAACGAAGTATTTGTACTTCGTTACTCGACACCTCTGCCTGAATGGATGGATTTTAATGAACCTCTTCAGGTAAAACTGCATAAAGCAAAAAGGCTGTTTTGATTGACAGCTGCTGCAGCCAATGAGAAGCCCCATAGCTACGTAGCGTTTAGCCTAAATGTGAATAAAGGCCTTACAGCGCGGTTCTGCCGTGTGGCGATGCGGCTGATTCAGCCCCCCAATCTCGCACTCAGCACCACGCCGGTTCCCCCCAGTGTCCAGCCGCGGTACTGCAACAGAAAATCCCATGGGGCCCAGAAAGCTTTTTTTCCATAGACTGCAATAGTAAAAGAGAAGCCTCTAAAACTGTTCACAGGAACCTCCAGCTGTAATCACCGGCAACTACTAATCTTTGTATTCTATATTTTTAAGTCACGGACTTTATATCCGTCAAAAATGTTTTATAACGGCCAGAAAAGTCAAAGAAAAGTCTCTTTCTGGGCGTGACGTCACGGCTGACGTCACAGCCGTGTCCGTGCATTCCACGGATGTTTATATTAATATATATTATGTAATTATATTATATTAATACATTAATAATATATGTAATACTATACATGTAATAATATACATTCATTTATATATTATATTAATATATATTATGTAATTATATTATATTAATACATTAATAACAGTGTTGGGTGTAACGCGTTACAAAGTAACGCGTTACTGTAACGAGATTACATTCGCCAGTAACGCAGTAATGTAACGCGTTACAGTTGTAATTTGGGTAATCCCGTTATAGTTACTCTAAAACAAGAAAAAATACGTTACTTTAGTTACTTTAAGCTTTTCAGCTACATGTAGAACGGGAGAACAGAAAAGAAAATCAAACTTGCCTTTCATGCGTCTTCACGCGTTGCTCAACACTTGTCTGACTAAAGGCTGATTTATGGTTCCGCGTTAAATCGACGCAGTGCCTACGGCGTAAGGTACACGCCGACACACACCGTACGGTGCGCGTCGCCGCATACTCTACGCCGTAAGTTCTGCGTTGGTGTAACGCAGAACCATAAATCAGCCTATAACGTGATCTTACGGGATTTTACGGGATTTTACGGGATTTTACGGGACTTCTGGTGCTGATCTGGGATCTGCAGTAATAAAGTTCCAACTACAGGACTGTCTAAGAAAATTTGAATATTGTGATAAAGTTCTTTATTTTCTGTAATGCAATTAAAAAAAACGTCATCCATTCTGGATTCATTACAAATCAACTGAAATATTACAAGCCTTATTTTAATATTACTGATTATGATTTACAGTTTAAGATTAAGATTCCAAGAATATTCTAATTTTTTGAGATAGGATATTTGAGTTTTCTTAAACTGTAAGCCATGATCAGCAATATTAAAATAATAAAAGGCTTGCAATATTTTAGTTGATTTCTAATTAATACAGAATGTATGACATTTTTGTTTTTGTAATTGCATTACAGAAAATCACAATATTCTAATTTTCTGAGACAGTCCTGTACATGTTGTTCATGGCAATCGAGTTCTGGTGCAGCTCAGGTGATATTGCAGAGTAATTAAAAAGTAATGTAACTAGTAATGTAACTAGTTACTTTCAGCAACCAGTAACTAAGTAGTGTAAGGGATTACTTTTTTTAAAAGTAACTAGTAATATGTAATGGATTACTTTTTATGAGTAACTACCCCAACACTGATTAATAATATATGTAATACTATAAATGTAATAATATACATTCATTAATATATTATATTAATACATGTTATATTAATATTTGCGTCATTGCCCCAGAGCATCATGGGAGGTGACTCAACTGAGCATGCTCTATGGGCCCGTGTACACGGAAGTAAACCCGGAAGTCAGGAAATGTTTCAGCGTATGCGCTGGCTGAGCAAACTGCATTGAAATGAATGGGCGGCCATTTTCAATTTCCCATCCAGATTTTATTAATAGATCCATGGGCTGGTTGTGGGTCGGTCTGGAAGATCTGAGGCCTAACATGATTCCAGTCAAACATGATTCCAGTTAAACATGATTCCAGTCTTGTTTTCAGTCCCATTTACCCTCAGATAATCCTCTGAAAAACTATTTTTACCATTTGTATTCTAAATTCCACATGTTGAATCTGTAACTGTAGATCTTCGTCTACTGAGAACATGATGGGATTTCTTTGTCGTATTACGAAGAATTTTGATCTGGATCTCAGTCGACTATAAATATATGGAATAAAAAAACAACAAATAATCAAGAAAAACATTATGTTTATTAAGTTTTATGTACATAGTTTAGTTCTTTTGAGATGTTTGAGGTAAAACACAAGATTATTTATGAATAATGACTCTTTTAGTGAATACATGAAGCAGCACAAGCTAAGAAAAAGAAACAGAAATATCGGTGAAACTTCAAAAACTTGTATTTCATTACATCTTCTCCAATGTACATTCATGTTCAAAAGTTAGTACCCCGTCTTTCAATCCTGTTTGCCGTGTAAAACCAGTTACTGGCCATCTCCTTATCAATTATACGATCCTTCAAAAACTATACTATCACAGAGATTTCATATGTTTTCGGGAATAAAGTAACGCCATTAGCTGCATTTAATTCAAATGAATCTGTTAGACCCTGATTATGTGAACGAGGAACCAGCAGGCAGGTGGAAGCAGCAACGGGATGACCAGAGGGGTGGGGGGACCGGGACTGCAGGCCAGCATGCAGCTCCCGAGGCTCCGGCCTGCAAACATGCACAAAAGAGAAAAAAAGGGGGGCCGGCACAAGAAACTACAGGAACGATGGACAAATATGATAGCTATGAGATATTTATAATAAATAAAAATGGAAATGGAGAAGAGAGGAAGGGAAGAGGAGAGGAGAAGAAGGGTGAGAGGCACCGCCCAGTGGATCATGTCGGTGCCCCCTGCAGCATTAGCCTATAGCAGCATATCATAGATCTGAACTTGTGGTTCTTCTACCAACCACTAGGGTCCAGATCCAGACCCCTTGCTACATGACGGAGTTATTGGGACGACTGTATGAATGATTGTCTGTATTGTAATGTCTACTGTTTTCATATTCCTCACGGTACAACATTGCATTGTAAATAAAATTTTTCAGACAGAACAGGTATCTGTTGGATTAGAAACTTGAGCAGTCTTCACAGTGACCGTCGGAGCTCTAAGGAGAGAAGGAGTTGCTCTAAGGCCACGTTTACACGTAGCCGGGTATTTACAAAAACTGATATTTTCCCCTCTACGTTTTCAAAAATATCCTCGTTTACACGAATCCGCATGAAAACGCTGTTAACGTCATGCTAGCCAATCAGAATCCTGGAAAAAACATCAACAAATGACACATGTAACTTCCAGTTAAGCCTGATTTATGGTCCCGCGTTACACCAACGCAGAGCTACGGCGTAGGGTACGCGGCGACGCACACTGTACGGCGTGCATCGCCGCGTACCCTACGCCGTAGCTCTGCGTCGATTTAACGCGGGACCATAATTCAGGCTTTACTTCCAAGACGGAACGAGAGTCTTTGGTTTGGAGTGACAGAGAAGTGGAGTTACTTTTAAGTGTGACGTTAATATATTAAAATATTGACGGTGGCCAAACTAATTGTAAACACAGGTCGCACACATGACGCTGGTGACGTGTCTGTTGCATAATGTGACGTTCTGAAGCCTAAATGTCCGTTTCCCTCCGTTTTCAAGCAAACGTGAAAACAGATTTTTTGAAAATCTCCACTTTGGCCGGAGTTTTCAGAAATGATGGTTTTTGGAGACTTTGAGCTTCGTTTTCGTGTAAACGAACGAACAAAACGCATGAAAACACCAGCGTTTTTGCTCCGTGTAAACGGGGCTCTAAGGAGAGAAGGTGTTGCTCTAAGGAGAGAAGGTGTTGGTCTAAGGAGAGAAGGTGTTGGTGTTGCTCTAAGGAGAGAAGGTGTTGCTCTAAGGAGAGAAGGAGTTGCTCTAAGGAGAGAAGGTGTTGCTCTAAGGAGAGAAGGTGTTGCTCTAAGGAGAGAAGGTGTTGCTCTAAGGAGAGAAGGAGTTGCTCTAAGGAGAGAAGGTGTTGGTCTAAGGAGAGAAGGAGTTGCTCTAAGGAGAGAAGGAGTTGCTCTAAGGAGAGAAGGTGTTGGTCTAAGGAGAGAAGGAGTTGCTCTAAGGAGAGAAGGTGTTGGTCTAAGGAGAGAAGGAGTTGCTCTAAGGAGAGAAGGTGGTGCTCTAAGGAGAGAAGGTGTTGGTGTTGCTCTAAGGAGAGAAGGTGTTGCTCTAAGGAGAGATGGTGTTGCTCTAAGGAGAGAAGGTGTTGCTCTAAGGAGAGAAGGAGTTGCTCTAAGGAGAGAAGGTGTTGGTCTAAGGAGAGAAGGTGTTGGTGGTGCTCTCGGTGTCGGTGGCCGCCGAGCTCCGCCTGCGGCCCCAGGCGTAGCGGTAGAACGTGGCGTGACTCAGGCAGCCGAAGTCCTTCAGCAGCTTCATGAAGTCGTGGCGGAACTTGACGCCGATGAAGGCGTAGACGAAGGGGTTGAGGCAGCACCGGAGGAAGGCCAGGCACTGCGTCAGGTCGGTGGCGTACATCAGGCGGTTGTCCACGTCGCAGTCGACCACGTCCCCCGTGGCGGCGAGGACGGTGTTCAGGAACAGGACGGCGTTGTAGGGAACCTGCGACAGCAGGAACACGGCCACCACGGCCAGGATCACCTTGATGGCCTTGTTGCGCTCGAAGCTGCGCGCCTGGCACAGCGTCTGCACGATGCAGGTGTAGCAGAAGGTCATGACGAGCAGCGGCAGCCCGAAGCCCAGCGCGATCTGGCCCGACTGCACGCGGACCAGCAGGCTTTTGTTGCCCCGGGGGAACGGCGCGCAGTCGCCGTTGTCCGTGTTGGTGTAGACCATCTCCGGGACGGAGAAGACCAGCGCCGCCACCCACACCGCCGCCGCAGACACCTGGAGTGAATGAATGAATCCTTTATTTGAACATGGTTAAAAAATATATATATGGGTCAATGACGTGAAAAACCCGAAAAAACCCGAAACACACCAGAAAAATAAACCCGAAAAACACCCGAAACACACCCGAAAATAAACCCGAAACACACCCGAAAATAAACCCGAAACACACCCGAAAATAAACCCGAAAAAACCCGAAACACTGTACATTTTTTGAAAAAAATAAGACGTTTATATGTGCCTAATTGTCCCAAAAATACGGTAGCTAGAGTACATTAACAGAAGCTAACGGTAAATTAACGTCTCAGCATTCTGACAAAACACACAAAATTAATGGTGACTTCCTCTCTCCTCCATTTCCATTTTTATTTATTATAAGTATCTCATAGCTATAATTTTTGTCCATTGCTCCTGTAGTTTCTTGGGCTGGCCCCCCTTTTCTTCTCTTTTTTCTCTTTTGTACATGGTGCAGCATCCTCTGCCGGTGGCAAAGAGCATCTCTGAATGCACAACACCGGATCCTGCAGCGTGGGAGTGGGCAGGGTAACGGCCCGGTCAGGGTAACGGGCCGGTCAGGGTGACGGCCCGGTCAGGGTAGCGGCCCGGTCAGGGTAGCGGCCCGGGCAGGCGGGGGAGAGGTTTGTCCGTCAAGACTCCTCTCCCTGGCCCTGCCCCTTCTCAACCTTTCCCCGACCCTGCACCCCAACCTGGGACTTGATGATTGGGCCGGAGCTTCGGGAGCTGCGTGCTGGCCTGCGGTCCCCACCCCCGGTCATCCCGTTGCTGCTTCCACCTGCCTGCTGTGCTGCTGACGTCCCTGACCCACCAGTCTGGCCCTCGGCAGGAGGGTCCCCCTTTATGATCCAGGTCCTGGTCCAGGTTTCTTCCTCCTAAAGGGGAGTTTTCCCTTGCTACTGTTTGGCTTAAGGTTTTTCTCCCACTATGGGAGTTTTTACCTGCCATTGTTTATGTAATAATTGCTCGGGGGTTTATGTTCTGAGTCTCTGGAAAGCGTCTCGAGACAACCTTTGTTGTATTAGACGCTATATAAATAAAATTGAATTGAATTGACTTCCAGCTCTCTGTCCATCTCCCTCCAGCAGCTGAACTTTATTGAGGTTTTTGTAGTGAAATGATGAGGAATCATAGAGATAACTTCTCAT
>NC_084587.1:1436381-1483881 GCF_033807715.1 Cololabis saira | reverse complement strand
ATCTAGTAACAGAAAATAAAACATAGCAACAAAAATAAATTTAACCATAAATATACAGGACTATCTCAGAAAATTTGAATATTGTGATAAAGTCCTTTATGTTCTGTAATGCAAAAATGTCATCCATTCTGGATTCATTACAAATCAACTGAAATATTGCAAGCCTTTTATTATTTTAATATTACTGATCATGGTTTACAGCTTAAGAAAACTCAAATATCCTATCTCAAAAAATTTGAATATTCTGGGAATCTTAATCTTAAACTGTAAGCCATAATCAGCAATATTAAAATAATAAAAGGCTTGCAGTATTTCAGGTGATTTGTAATGAATCCAGAATGTATGACTTTTTTTTTTAATTGCATTACAGAAAAATGAAGGACTTCATCACAATATTCTAATTTTCTGAGACAGTCCTTTAGGATGCGACAACACGCATTACTTTTTCTCAGTCAAAAGCGTTACCGTAACGACGCTAGACGCCAAAAAGCGCGCCCCCCCCCTTCATCTGATTGGTCCATATTTGATAGTTCCTACTTTCTGCCATAACTTTTGAATGATTTGACATAAAGAGTCGTGGGTGGTGTCATCGGACTAAGTTTTGAGTCCTTGACCTTTATTGGCATGAATTAGCCCCGCCCCTTTTTCTGATTGGTCGATATTTGATAGATCCTATTTTCTGCCATAACTTTTGAATGGTTTGAACTGGTTTTTTTGAGAGTCGGGGATGGTGTCATTTCTGATATGCTTATGATGATAAATTGAGTTTTATGTGAACAGCAAAGGAACTTTTTATAGTATTATTGACCCAGGAATGTGGGGGGAACCCGGGGGGCCGTTCATCGCTGCTTGCAGCTTTCATTTTATTTACTGTTTAATTATCTCTTGCCGCTTTTAATGTTGATCTAAAGCACTTTGAATTACCTTGTGTTGAATTGTGCAGTATAAATAAACTTGGCTTGCCTATGTGAAATAAATAAATAAATAAATAAATAAGATTAAAAAAAAAATATTAAACTCTTTGGTAACTCTGGGTTACATTATTATTTAAATGATTATTTTAAATGTGCATATGTAATTTTTTTCCTTCTTTTTCCTCTTTTTTTCTTTTTTTTCTTCTTATTTTTCTTTTCCTTCTTTTTTTCCTCTTTTTTCTTCCTTTTTCCTTTCCTTTTTAATCTCGACATTTCGACTTTTTTCTCGAGATTGTACTTCAACATTAATCTCAACATTTCTACTTTTTTTTCAACATTTCTACTTTTTTCTCAACATTTCGACTTTTTTCTCGACATTTCGACTTTTTTCTCAACATTTCGCCTTTCGCCATTTGTCTTCATTCTAAGGCTTATACAAGACTTTTCATTTTTTGCGGCTCCAGACATATTAGTTTTTTTTATGTTTTTGGTCCAATATGGATCTAAAACATTTTGGATGGATATGTAATTTGCATGTATGAAATCACATCACCAGTCTGCAGCTGGAGCCTGCACGCCTGCGGTTGTGGTTAGCAGCGTTAGCTGGGGCCGGTGTTGCCACGGCAACACAAACGCCTGCAGGAATCCGTCTGATCTCTGCAGAATCTCAGAGGAGGAAGAAAAAAATACATCTAACATGTTTAAATCTGTGATATTAACAATCAAAAATGAAGTTTGTTGCTTTACATGAAAACATCTAGTTTTGAACGTAATCTGCATTTGTTCAAAAAACAAGACATTGTGCATTTTTTTCCTTAACAAGCAGTATTTATGTAATTAATCCCAGGTTATCTTTTCATTTACACACAAACAACAAGCAATGATCTTGTAACAATTTTAATCTATTGGGCAGATTGACCAACGTTTAGATGAAACAGGCTTTAATTGTTTCAATTCAATAACGTCTAATACAACAAAAGTTGTCTCCAGACGCTTTGCACAAACCCAGAACATGAACCCCCGAGCAATTATTACAGAAACAATGGCAGGTAAAAACTCTTTAAGTAGAACACCACAGTAAAAAATATCTTGCTGGATCTAATTTATGTAGATCAAGAAAGTCTAGTCTTTGTATAAACTACTTAATTTTTAGTATGTACAAAATTAATTTGCAAGTAAAGTCAACTTAATTTTTCGTGAGTAATATCAACTTAATTTTTTTTTTAGTTTAGTAATTTATTTTCCTTTTTTGTCTTTTTTTCCCTTTTTTCCCTTTTTTCTCTTTTTTCTCACATTTTGCTTTTTTTCAACTTAATTTTGATAAAGTGAACTTAACACAATTAAGTTGACTGTACTTGCTAAATGTATTATTTACATACATAAAATTAGGTAGTTTAAACAAAGACTAGTCTTTCTTGATCTACATTATAATCTCATGCAAAAAGTTGACTTATTTTTTTTAAGTAGATCAAGCAGGATATTTGTAGCAGTGTATGTACAAAATTCATTTGCAATTAAAGTCAACTTAATTTAGGTAAATAAAGTAAAATTAACACTTAAGTTGACTGTACTTGCAAAATGTATTATTTACATACGAAAAATGAAGTAGTTTATACAAAGACTAGTCTTTCTTGATCTACATTATAATCTCATATATAAATTGTTATTAAATTATGTCTCTTATTAAATTGTTTATGAACCAATACCTGATGTATTATTTTATAAGAATATCTTTGTATCTAGGAAATCTGAGGATCTCAGGGTTTTATTGTGTTTTTTTCCTTTTTTAGGTTATAAGGTTATTATTATATGTATTATATGTGTCATTTATAGTTTTGCTGTGTGACTGGTCTATTCATGAGCTACAGCAGCTTCTGGGGAGTCCCATTTTACAAACCAAGTGATTGATTATTATCTGTATTTGTGCTTTTTAATTATTTGTAAATAAACTCTAAACTAAATTAAACTAAACTAACCTAAACTCATGCAAAAAAGTCGACTTTGCTTTTGGGGGTCTCTGGTTTCTGGGGGTCTGGTTTCTGGGAGTTTCTGGCGCGGCTGAAATCTTCCACCAGCGACTGATCAGCTCGTCTGAAAACAGGAAGTGGCTCCGTTCCCTCACCAGCCACTTCCTCACCTGCTAGCAAAGCTGCAGCCGCCGCGTTCCCGGCAGACGAGTTTCTCATCTCTCACTTTCACCCAGAACATTAAAGTCGTGAGCAGAAATGAGAAGGTCCTCCTTTAATCCTCTGAAGATTAAAGTTAATTACGGGCAACTAGAGGCCACTAGAGGCCACTAGAGAAAACTAGAGGCCACTAGAGGCAACTAGAGGCTAATAGAGGCCACTAGAGGCAACTAGAGACTAATAGAGGCCAATAGAGGCCACTAGAGGCTAATAGAGGCAACTAGAGGCAACTAGAGGAAACTAGAGGCCACTAGAGGCTAATAGAGGCAACTAGAAGCAACTAGAGGCCACTAGAGGAAACTAGAGGCCACTAGAGGCTAATAGAGGCAACTAGAGGCAACTAGAGGCCACTAGAGGAAACTAGAGGCCACTAGAGGCTAATAGAGGCAACTAGAAGCCACTAGAGGCCACTAGAGGCAACTAGAGGCTAATAGAGGCTAATAGAGGCTAATAGAGGCAACTAGAGGCAACTAGAGACTAATAGAGGCCAATAGAGGCCACTAGAGGCTAATAGAGGCAACTAGAGGCTAATAGAGGCCACTAGAGGCCACTAGAGAAAACTAGAGGCCACTAGAGGCTAATAGAGGCAACTAGAGGCAACTAGAGGAAACTAGAGGCCACTAGAGGCTAATAGAGGCAACTAGAGGCAACTAGAGGCCACTAGAGGAAACTAGAGGCCACTAGAGGCTAATAGAGGCAACTAGAGGCAACTAGAGGCCACTAGAGGAAACTAGAGGCCACTAGAGGCCACTAGAGGCAACTAGAGGCTAATAGAGGCTAATAGAGGTCACTAGAGGCAACTAGAGGCTAATAGAGGCCACTAGAGGCAACTAGAGGCTAATAGAGGCTAATAGAGGTCACTAGAGGCTAATAGAGGCTAATAGAGGCCACTAGAGGCAACTAGAGGCAACTAGAGGCTAATAGAGGCCACTAGAGGCTACTAGAGGCTAATAGAGGCCACTAGAGGCTACTAGAGGCCACTAGAGGCTAATAGAGGCCACTAGAGGCTAATAGAGGCCAATAGAGGCAACTAGAGGCTAATAGAGGCCACTAGAGGCTACTAGAGGCTAATAGAGGCCACTATAGGCAACTAGAGGCCACTAGAGGCTAATAGAGGCCACTAGAGGCTAATAGAGGCCACTAGAGGCAACTAGAGGCTAATAGAGGCTAATAGAGGCCACTAGAGGCTAATAGAGGCAACTAGAGGCTAATAGAGGCTAATAGAGGCCACTAGAGGCTAATAGAGGCAACTAGAGGCTACTAGAGGCAACTAAAGGCCACTAGAGGCTAATAGAGGCCACTAGAGGCAACTAGAGGCTAATAGAGGCCACTAGAGGCTACTAGAGGCTAATAGAGGCCACTAGAGGCTACTAGAGGCTAATAGAGGCCACTAGAGGCTAATAGAGGCCACTAGAGGCAACTAGAGGCTAATAGAGGCTAATAGAGGCCACTAGAGGCTAATAGAGGCTAATAGAGGCAACTAGAGGCTAATAGAGGCTAATAGAGGCCACTAGAGGCTAATAGAGGCCACTAGAGGCTAATAGAGGCTAATAGAGGCAACTAGAGGCTAATAGAGGCTAATAGAGGCCACTAGAGGCTAATAGAGGCAACTAGAGGCTAATAGAGGCTAATAGAGGCCACTAGAGGCTAATAGAGGCTAATAGAGGCAACTAGAGGCTAATATAGGCTAATAGAGGCCACCAGAGGCTAATAGAGGCCACTAGAGGCTACTAGAGGCTAATAGAGGCCACTAGAGGCTACTAGAGGCTAATAGAGGCCACTAGAGGCTACTAGAGGCTAATAGAGGCCACTAGAGGCTAATAGAGGCCACTAGAGGCAACTAGAGGCTAATAGAGGCTAATAGAGGCCACTAGAGGCTAATAGAGGCTAATAGAGGCAACTAGAGGCTAATAGAGGCTAATAGAGGCCACTAGAGGCTAATAGAGGCAACTAGAGGCTACTAGAGGCAACTAGAGGCCACTAGAGGCTAATAGAGGCAACTAGAGGCTAATAGAGGCAACTAGAAGCCACTAGAGGCCACTAGAGGCAACTAGAGGCTAATAGAGGCTAATAGAGGTCACTAGAGGCCACTAGAGGCTAATAGAGGCAACTAGAGGCTACTAGAGGCAACTAGAGGCCACTAGAGGCTAATAGAGGCAACTAGAGGCTAATAGAGGCAACTAGAGGCAACTAGAGGCTAATAGAGGCCACTAGAGGCTACTAGAGGCTAATAGAGGCCACTAGAGGCTACTAGAGGCTAATAGAGGCCACTAGAGGCTAATAGAGGCCACTAGAGGCAACTAGAGGCTAATAGAGGCTAATAGAGGCCACTAGAGGCTAATAGAGGCTAATAGAGGCAACTAGAGGCTAATAGAGGCAACTAGAGGCTAATAGAGGCCACTAGAGGCTAATAGAGGCTAATAGAGGCAACTAGAGGCTAATATAGGCTAATAGAGGCCACTAGAGGCTAATAGAGGCCACTAGAGGCAACTAGAGGCTAATAGAGGCTACTAGAGGCTAATAGAGGCCACTAGAGGCTACTAGAGGCTAATAGAGGCCACTAGAGGCTAATAGAGGATAATAGAGGCTAATAGAGGCCACTAGAGGCAACTAGAGGCTAATAGAGGCCACTAGAGGCTAATAGAGGCCACTAGAGGCAACTAGAGGCTAATAGAGGCTAATAGAGGCCACTAGAGGCTAATAGAGGCTAATAGAGGCCACTAGAGGCTACTAGAGGCAACTAGAGGCCACTAGAGGCTAATAGAGGCTAATAAAGGCTAATAGAGGCCACTAGAGGCTAATAGAGGCTAATAGAGGCCAATAGAGGCTAATAGAGGCAACTAGAGGCTAATAGAGGCCACTAGAGGCTAATAGAGGCCACTAGAGGCTAATAGAGGCCAATAGAGGCTAATAGAGGCAACTAGAGGCAACTAGAGGCTAATAGAGGCCACTAGAGGCTAATAGAGGCTAATAGAGGCTAATAGAGGCCAATAGAGGCTAATAGAGGCCAATAGAGGCTAATAGAGGCCACTAGAGGCTAATAGAGGCAACTAGAGGCCACTAGAGGCCACTAGAGGCAACTCGAGGCTAATAGAGGCTAATAGAGGTCACTAGAGGCTAATAGAGGCAACTAGAGGCTAATAGAGGCAACTAGAGGCAACTAGAGGCTAATAGAGGCTAATAGAGGTCACTAAAGGCTAATAGAGGCTAATAGAGGCCACTAGAGGCAACTAGAGGCTAATAGAGGCCACTAGAGGCAACTAGAGGCCACTAGAGGCTAATAGAGGCAACTAGAGGCCACTAGAGGAAACTAGAGGCAACTAGAGGCTAATAGAGGCTAATAGAGGCCACTAGAGGCTAATAGAGGCTAATAGAGGCCACTAGAAGCTAATAGAGGCTAATAGAGGCTAATAGAGGCCACTAGAGGCAACTAGAGGCTAATAGAGGCTAATAGAGGTCACTAGAGGCTAATAGAGGCTAATAGAGGCTAATAGAGGCCACTAGAGGCAACTAGAGGCTAATAGAGGCCACTAGAGGCCACTAGAGGCAACTAGAGGCTAATAGAGGCTAATAGAGGTCACTAGAGGCTAATAGAGGCTAATAGAGGCTAATAGAGGCCACTAGAGGCTAATAGAGGCTAATAGAGGCCAATAGAGGCTAATAGAGGCAACTAGAGGCTACTAGAGGCAACTAAAGGCCACTAGAGGCTAATAGAGGCAACTAGAGGCTAATAGAGGCATCTAGAAGCCACTAGAGGCCACTAGAGGCAACTAGAGGCTAATAGAGGCTAATAGAGGTCACTAGAGGCTAATAGAGGCTAATAGAGGCTAATAGAGGCCACTAGAGGCCACTAGAGGCAACTAGAGGCTACTAGAGGCTAATAGAGGCCACTAGAGGCTACTAGAGGCTAATAGAGGCCACTAGAGGCTACTAGAGGCTAATAGAGGCCACTAGAGGCTAATAGAGGCCACTAGAGGCAACTAGAGGCTAATAGAGGCTAATAGAGGCCACTAGAGGCTAATAGAGGCTAATAGAGGCAACTAGAGGCTAATAGAGGCCACTAGAGGCTAATAGAGGCTAATAGAGGCAACTAGAGGCAACTAGAGGCTAATAGAGGCTAATAGAGGCTAATAGAGGCAACTAGAGGCTAATAGAGGCTAATAGAGGCCACTAGAGGCTAATAGAGGCAACTAGAGGCTAATAGAGGCTAATAGAGGCCACTAGAGGCTAATAGAGGCTAATAGAGGCAACTAGAGGCTAATATAGGCTAATAGAGGCCACCAGAGGCTAATAGAGGCCACTAGAGGCTACTAGAGGCTAATAGAGGCCACTAGAGGCTACTAGAGGCTAATAGAGGCCACTAGAGGCTAATAGAGGCCACTAGAGGCAACTAGAGGCTAATAGAGGCTAATAGAGGCCACTAGAGGCTAATAGAGGCTAATAGAGGCAACTAGAGGCTAATAGAGGCTAATAGAGGCCACTAGAGGCTAATAGAGGCAACTAGAGGCCACTAGAGGCCACTAGAGGCTAATAGAGGCTAATAGAGGCAACTAGAGGCTAATAGAGGCCACTAGAGGCTAATAGAGGCTAATAGAGGCAACTAGAGGCTAATAGAGGCCACTAGAGGCAACTAGAGGCTAATAGAGGCTAATAGAGGCAACTAGAGGCTAATAGAGGCTAATAGAGGCCACTAGAGGCTAATAGAGGCTAATAGAGGCAACTAGAGGCTAATATAGGCTAATAGAGGCCACCAGAGGCTAATAGAGGCCACTAGAGGCTACTAGAGGCTAATAGAGGCCACTAGAGGCTACTAGAGGCTAATAGAGGCCACTAGAGGCTAATAGAGGCCACTAGAGGCAACTAGAGGCTAATAGAGGCTAATAGAGGCCACTAGAGGCTAATAGAGGCTAATAGAGGCAACTAGAGGCTAATAGAGGCTAATAGAGGCCACTAGAGGCTAATAGAGGCCACTAGAGGCCACTAGAGGCAACTAGAGGCTAATAGAGGCTAATAGAGGTCACTAGAGGCTAATAGAGGCTAATAGAGGCTAATAGAGGCAACTAGAGGCTAATAGAGGCAACTAGAAGCCACTAGAGGCCACTAGAGGCAACTAGAGGCTAATAGAGGCTAATAGAGGTCACTAGAGGCCACTAGAGGCTAATAGAGGCAACTAGAGGCTACTAGAGGCAACTAGAGGCCACTAGAGGCTAATAGAGGCAACTAGAGGCTAATAGAGGCAACTAGAAGCCACTAGAGGCCACTAGAGGCAACTAGAGGCTAATAGAGGCTAATAGAGGTCACTAGAGGCCACTAGAGGCTAATAGAGGCAACTAGAGGCTAATAGAGGCAACTAGAGGCAACTAGAGGCTAATAGAGGCCACTAGAGGCTAATAGAGGCAACTAGAGGCTAATAGAGGCAACTAGAGGCAACTAGAGGCTAATAGAGGCCACTAGAGGCTACTAGAGGCTAATAGAGGCCACTAGAGGCTACTAGAGGCTAATAGAGGCCACTAGAGGCTAATAGAGGCCACTAGAGGCAACTAGAGGCTAATAGAGGCTAATAGAGGCCACTAGAGGCTAATAGAGGCTAATAGAGGCAACTAGAGGCTAATAGAGGCTAATAGAGGCCACTAGAGGCTAATAGAGGCAACTAGAGGCTAATAGAGGCTAATAGAGGCCACTAGAGGCTAATAGAGGCTAATAGAGGCAACTAGAGGCTAATATAGGCTAATAGAGGCCACTAGAGGCTAATAGAGGCCACTAGAGGCTAATAGAGGCAACTAGAGGCTAATAGAGGCTACTAGAGGCTAATAGAGGCCACTAGAGGCTACTAGAGGCTAATAGAGGCCACTAGAGGCTACTAGAGGCTAATAGAGGCCACTAGAGGCTAATAGAGGCCACTAGAGGCAACTAGAGGCTAATAGAGGCTAATAGAGGCCACTAGAGGCTAATAGAGGCTAATAGAGGCCACTAGAGGCTACTAGAGGCAACTAGAGGCCACTAGAGGCTAATAGAGGCTAATAGAGGCTAATAGAGGCCACTAGAGGCTAATAGAGGCTAATAGAGGCCAATAGAGGCTAATAGAGGCAACTAGAGGCTAATAGAGGCTAATAGAGGCAACTAGAGGCAACTAGAGGCCACTAGAGGAAACTAGAGGCCACTAGAGGCTAATAGAGGAAACTAGAGGCCACTAGAGGCTAATAGAGGAAACTAGAGGCCACTAGAGGCTAATAGAGGCCAATAGAGGCTAATAGAGGCAACTCTAGGCTAATAGAGGCTAATAGAGGTCACTAGAGGCTAATAGAGGCAACTAGAGGCAACTAGAGGCCAAAAGAGGCTAATAGAGGTCACTAGAGGCTAATAGAGGCTAATAGAGGCCACTAGAGGCAACTAGAGGCTAATAGAGGCCACTAGAGGCAACTAGAGGCCACTAGAGGCTAATAGAGGCAACTAGAGGCTAATAGAGGCAACTAGAGGCCACTAGAGGCAACTAGAGGCCACTAGAGGCCACTAGAGGCAACTAGAGGCCACTAGAGGCTAATAGAGGTCACTAGAGGCTAATAGAGGCAACTAGAGGCTAATAGAGGCAACTAGAGGCTAATAGAGGCTAATAGAGGCCACTAGAGGCTAATAGAGGCAACTAGAGGCTAATATAGGCTAATAGAGGTCACTAGAGGCTAATAGAGGCCACTAGAGGCAACTAGAGGCTAATAGAGGCCACTAGAGGCTAATAGAGGCCACTAGAGGCTAATAGAGGCTAATAGAGGCAACTAGAGGCTAATATAGGCTAATAGAGGTCACTAGAGGCTAATAGAGGCCACTAGAGGCAACTAGAGGCTAATAGAGGCTAATAGAGGCTAATAGAGGTCACTAGAGGCTAATAGAGGCAACTAGAGGCTAATAGAGGCAACTAGAGGCTAATAGAGGCTAATAGAGGCCACTAGAGGAAACTAGAGGCCACTAGAGGCCACTAGAGGAAACTAGAGGCAACTAGAGGCCACTAGAGGCAACTAGAGGCTAATAGAGGCTAATAGAGGTCACTAGAGGCTAATAGAGGCAACTAGAGGCTAATAGAGGCAACTAGAGGCTAATAGAGGCTAATAGAGGCCACTAGAGGCTAATAGAGGCTAATAGAGGCAACTAGAGGCTAATATAGGCTAATAGAGGTCACTAGAGGCTAATAGAGGCAACTAGAGGCTAATATAGGCTAATAGAGGCCACTAGAGGCAACTAGAGGCTAATAGAGGCCACTAGAGGCTAATAGAGGCCACTAGAGGCTAATAGAGGCAACTAGAGGCTAATAGAGGCTAATAGAGGCCACTAGAGGCTAATAGAGGCTAATAGAGGCAACTAGAGGCTAATATAGGCTAATAGAGGCCACTAGAGGCTAATAGAGGCCACTAGAGGCTAATAGAGGCCACTAGAGGCCACTAGAGGCAACTAGAGGCTAATAGAGGCTACTAAAGGCTAATAGAGGCCACTAGAGGCTAATAGAGGCCACTAGAGGCTAATAGAGGCCACTAGAGGCAACTAGAGGCTAATAGAGGCTAATAGAGGCCACTAGAGGCTAATAGAGGCTAATAGAGGCCACTAGAGGCTACTAGAGGCAACTAGAGGCCACTAGAGGCTAATAGAGGCTAATAGAGGCTAATAGAGGCCACTAGAGGCTAATAGAGGCTAATAGAGGCCAATAGAGGCTAATAGAGGCAACTAGAGGCTAATAGAGGCTAATAGAGGCAACTACAGGCAACTAGAGGCCACTAGAGGCCACTAGAGGCTAATAGAGGAAACTAGAGGCCACTAGAGGCTAATAGAGGCTAATAGAGGTCACTAGAGGCTAATAGAGGCAACTAGAGGCTAATAGAGGCAACTAGAGGCAACTAGAGGCTAATAGAGGCTAATAGAGGTCACTAGAGGCTAATAGAGGCTAATAGAGGCCACTAGAGGCAACTAGAGGCCACTATAGGCTAATAGAGGCAACTAGAGGCTAATAGAGGCAACTAGAGGCTAATAGAGGAAACTAGAGGCAACTAGAGGCCACTAGAGGCCACTAGAGGCAACTAGAGGCTAATAGAGGCTAATAGAGGTCACTAGAGGCTAATAGAGGCTAATAGAGGCCACTAGAGGCAACTAGAGGCAACTAGAGGCTAATAGAGGCCACTAGAGGCTAATAGAGGCTAATAGAGGCAACTAGAGGCTAATAGAGGCTAATAGAGGCCACTAGAGGCTAATAGAGGCCACTAGAGGCTACTAGAGGCCACTAGAGGCTAATAGAGGCTAATAGAGGCCACTAGAGGCTACTAGAGGCTAATAGAGGCTAATAGAGGCTAATAGAGGCCACTAGAGGCTAATAGAGGCCACTAGAGGCTAATAGAGGCAACTAGAGGCTAATAGAGGCTAATAGAGGCAACTAGAGGCTAATAGAGGCTAATAGAGGCAACTAGAGGCTAATAGAGGCTAATAGAGGCCACTAGAGGCTAATAGAGGCTAATAGAGGCCACTAGAGGCTAATAGAGGCTAATAGAGGCAACTAGAGGCTAATAGAGGCTAATAGAGGCCACTAGAGGCTAATAGAGGCTAATAGAGGCCACTAGAGGCTAATAGAGGCTAATAGAGGCAACTAGAGGCTAATAGAGGCAACTAGAGGCTAATAGAGGCTAATAGAGGCCACTAGAGGCTAATAGAGGCAACTAGAGGCTAATAGAGGCAACTAGAGGCTAATAGAGGCTAATAGAGGCTAATAGAGGCCACTAGAGGCTAATAGAGGCTAATAGAGGCCACTAGAGGCTAATAGAGGCCACTAGAGGCAACTAGAGGCTAATAGAGGCCACTATAGGCTAATAGAGGCTAATATAGGCCACTAGAGGCTAATAGAGGCAACTAGAGGCTAATAGAGGCCACTAGAGGCTAATAGAGGCTAATAGAGGCAACTAGAGGCTAATAGAGGCCACTAGAAGCTAATAGAGGCTAATAGAGGCCGCTAGAGGCTAATAGAGGCTAATAGAGGCCACTATAGGCTAATAGAGGCTAATATATGCCACTAGAGGCTAATAGAGGCAACTAAAGGCTAATAGAGGCAACTAGAGGCTAATAGAAGCTAATAGAGGCCACTAGAGGCTAATAGATGCAACTAGAGGCTAATAGAGGTTAATAGAGGCCACTAGAGGCTAATAGAGGCAACTAGAGGCTAATAGAGGCCACTATAGGCTAATAGAGGCCACTAGAGGCTAATAGAGGCTAATAGAGGCAACTAGAGGCTAATAGAGGCCACTAGAGGCAACTAGAAGCTAATAGAGGATAATAGAGGCCACTAGAAGCTAATAGAGGCTAATAGAGGCTAATAGAGGCCACTATAGGCTAATAGAGGCTAATATAGGCCACTAGAGGCTAATAGAGGCAACTAGAGGCTAATAGAGGCCACTAGAGGCTAATAGAGGCTAATAGAGGCAACTAGAGGCTAATAGAGGCCACTAGAAGCTAATAGAGGCCGCTAGAGGCTAATAGAGGCTAATAGAGGCCACTATAGGCTAATAGAGGCTAATATAGGCCACTAGAGGCTAATAGAGGCAACTAAAGGCTAATAGAGGCAACTAGAGGCTAATAGAAGCTAATAGAGGCCACTAGAGGCTAATAGATGCAACTAGAGGCTAATAGAGGCTAATAGAGGCCACTAGAGGCTAATAGAGGCAACTAGAGGCTAATAGAGGCCACTATAGGCTAATAGAGGCCACTAGAGGCTAATAGAGGCTAATAGAGGCAACTAGAGGCTAATAGAGGCCACTAGAGGCAACTAGAAGCTAATAGAGGATAATAGAGGCCACTAGAAGCTAATAGAGGCTAATAGAGGCCACTAGAAGCTAATAGAGGCTAATAGAGGCCGCTAGAGGCTAATAGAGGCTAATAGAGGCCACTAGAGGCAACTAGAGGCTAATAGAGGCTAATAGAGGCCACTAGAGGCTAATAGAGGCTAATAGAGGCCACTAGAGGCTAATAGAGGCCACTAGAAGCTAATAGAGGCTAATAGAGGCCACTAGAGGCTAATAGAGGCTAATAGAGGCCGCTAGAGGCTAATAGAGGCTAATAGAGGCCACTAGAGGCAACTAGAGGCTAATAGAGGCTAATAGAGGCCACTAGAGGCTAATAGAGGCTAATAGAGGCCACTATAAGCTAATAGAGGCTAATAGATGCTAATAGAGGCCGCTAGAGGCTAATAGAGGCTAATAGAGAACCTGCTGGTTCTGGGTTTTTTGCTCAGACTCAGAGACGAAACAGTTTTTTCAGGTATAAAAGTTTATTGGTATAAATATGCAAAAGGAAATTCATATTAAGACGTTCACGACACGTTGGATCTGATTATTCACGACACTGAAAACCACACGATGTTCTGAGCGTACGGCCTTGATTTGATTGACAGCCAGCAAGCCTGAGAACACTGTGATCGCCATGGCAACGCTGATAATAAATACAAGGAGAAAACAAGAAAACCAACAACAACAAGTACCACGAAACTACAAACTCCTGAGACCAAATTGTCACTGTCGTACAGATACAGAGTAAACACGACCCTCCCCCGGGGGGCGGGGCCAACAAAGGGGGCGGGGCTAACGCCGGGCCCCGCCCCTTCAACCGTCCTTAAGACAAGAAGAAAGGAACATGCAAACGACAAAAGCAACAACTACAACACGGAACACGAGGCGGGGCGTCGTCTGCAGGTGCCGGTGTGCTGGAGACCACTTCCTGTTGGACCAGGACCACTTCCTGTTGGACCAGGACCACTTCCTGTTGGACCAGGACCACTTCCTGTTGGACCTTTACTGTCCGACCACTTCCTGTCGGTCAACTTCCTCTTTGCCGGACCACTTCGTCCCAGACCACTTCCTGTCTGCCGGACCACTTCCTGTTTGTCCGACCACTTCCTGCCGGCCTTCACACGGGCTTCTGTGATTGGCTGCAGCTCCGTAGACATTTATACGCAGACGCCTCATGACACGCTGGAACGTAATCCAGCGTCGCCGCCATCTTGGATGGGTGTCCTCACTCCAGGCTAGCAGGCTAGCAGGCTAGCAGAGACAACCGGAGTCACCGGAGAGCAACTATCGCCCGTATTCCGTACAGCTTACGGTTGAAATAACCGGCGCACTATTGAAACGAGATCGCCTGGTTTTACCTTTCACACGTAAGAACAATAATTTAGGCTATTTTACCATTTATAATATTATATCTCCTTTTGCTTTCTGTAACTCTTTTTAGACATATTCACATATACACTTTTATATGTTATAAATAAATTAATTAATACACTTGTGAAGTGTATTATAGTATAAGTTTAGTATAGTGGATTATTGTAGTCGGGGATAAAACCTTCCTCAGTAGAAATAAACGCACTGGTGGCGCATCGGAGACCCATCCAAGATGATGCAAACAGAAACAAACGCCGCTGCAAATATAAAGAAACCCTGCTGAAAAATAAAAGAAACGCTGCAAATAAAATAAACGCCGCTGCAAATTAAAAAAAAGACGCAAATAAAATAAACGCTGCTGCAAATAAAAGAAACGCTGCAAATATAAAGAAACGCCGCTGCAAATAAAATAAACGCTGCAAATAAAATAAACGCTGCTGCAACTAAAAGAAACGCTGCAAATAAAATAAACGCTGCTGCAAATAAAAGAAACGCTGCAAACAGAAACAAACGCCGCTGCAAATTAATGAAACGCTGCAAATATAAAGAAACGCCGCTGCAAATAAAAAAAAAAACGACGCAAATAAAAAAGCCACAACGGAAGTGAATTACCGGGGACTATTTTTGCCGATGCACCAGTGTTTTTTACGTGAGAGGAGAAGAAGAAGACGAAGAGGACGTAAGAGAAAAGGAAGAAATTAGAAAAGCGAGGAATAAGAAGAACAACGAACGAGAAAATAAGTAAAAATCGCATCGGAGACCCATCCAAGATGGCGGCCGCGTTAGAGACCCATCCAAGATGGCGTCGGTCTACGAGGCGTCTACGTACACGTGTCCACGGCAGCAGCAGCTGGTTCCACTGCGCTGCAGCTGCACCTGATTACCGGCCCGGAGAAGCCCGTCTGAAAGCGTCCAGGGATGGGTTTGTGCAGCACCGTGATGAAGGTCATGATGAAGGTCAAAGGTCGCCGCCGGCTGGGGCTCAGTGGTTGGTTCTGGCCCGGCCCGGGCCCTCCGACGGCTCGCTGGTGGCCGTGTCCTCCGTCTGGGCCGACGTGGTCTCCGAGCCCGTGTTGCTGTCGCTGGTTCCCTCCTCCATCACGCCCTCGGGGACGATATCCTTCTCCTCCGGCGGGCCCTCGCTCCCCGGGGGAACGTCCTGGTCCTCGGAGGATTTCTGCTTCTCTGGAGGAGAAGAAGAAGAACATCAGAGATGGAGAAGAAGAATATGTCTATGTCTTATGTTGTCAGTATGAATGGGAGAATGATGGACCGTTTCCCCCTCCGTCTGGGGGCTCCGGCGGCGCCGGGGGCGCCCGTGGAGGTACGGTGGGGCCCTGGCCCTGCTCGGAGGGCCGGCCCCCGTCCACTGGATGGCCGGTGGGGGGGCGCGGGTGTCTTTTCAGGGCCGGCTTTGCTGGTCCTGCCTCCTGGCTTCCTCTGCTCCCCCTCCTTCCCCCCCTACACGATGCATACGCACATAGGCAAAGGGCGGGGGGTCCGGGTCGTGGGGGGCACTGTCCCGCGTGGCCCGGCACTCCCCGCCTCACGGTTTTAACAGCAAAGTACACACTGCACATTCAACACTTAATAAATACATTTGACAATGACACGTAGTTCGGGAGGGGGGCGTCGGTGTCAAATCAATACTTGGCCCTCCCCCTCCCTGTTTTTATGGCATTAATCACATGCACTCAACACCAGGGGCAGGAGGGGGTCCCACATCACCCGCGTTCCCTCACCGGCCTGGGACAGGTGGGTCGGGATACCCGGGCCCGGCGGGGCTCGCCGTGCAGCCTGGGGTGCCTTCTGGCGGTGCTGGACCCCCCCGGGGAGGGAGAAACGGTGCGTGATTGTGTGTCTGTGTCGGTGAGAATGCGGTGTGGAAGGGTCCTGCCATGGAGGATTTGAGCCTCCATTGCCTGGTCCTGCTCAAGGTTTCTTCCCTCCTAAAGGGGAGTTTTCCCTTGCCACTGTTTGGCTTAAGGTTTTTCTCCCACTAGGGGAGTTTTTACCTGCCATTGTTTATGTAATAACTGCTCGGGGGTCATGTTCTGGGTATGGATCTCTGGAAAGCGTCTAGAGACAACTCTGTTGTATTAGACGCTATATAAATAAAATTGAATTGAATTGAATTGGCAGGACAACAAAATTATATTATACAAAGATGGTTATTATTGGGCCGCAGTGGGTTAAGCAGCGGCTCATATACTGAGGCTACAGTCCTCCTCCTGCAGCGGTCGCAGGTTCGAATCCCGGCCTGCGCACCTTTGCTGCATGTCGTCCCCATTCTCTCTCTCTACCCCTTTCCAGTCTGCATCTTCAATAAAGGGCCACTAGCGCCCAAAAAAAAAAAAAAAAAAAAAAAGATGGTTATTATTATTATTATTATTGTTAGTATTATTATTATGTTTAGTATATCTTATTATTAGTATAGGTATCGGATAGGTGAATGGATGAATGAATGGGATGCCTGGGTCTGGTGCCCTCCGTTGTCGGGCCTGCACGGGTTTCGCCCTGTTGGGGGGTTCCCTCTCTCCGGGCCCGTCTCCGGTCCCCCCCGCTGCCTCTGTGGCGGGGCGCCCCTCTGGTCTTGGAGGGCCACTTTCGTGGGGGGCGGGTGCTCCTGCCCGCGTCGGCTCTGTCTCTCCGGGCAGGCTGGCCCCCTGCCGGGTGGGGGTCGTTGGCCTGAAGGGTGAGGGCCTCCTGGCCGCGTGACCGGCCCGGACCGGGTGGCCGGGGATTGCCTGGGTCGCGGCCCGCCGCCGGTTGCCTCCCTCCTACTTCTCCCCTCTGTGGGGTTGCCGGTGGCCTGGGTTCAGGGCTCTTCCGTGTCGGCCTCTGGTCTCGCGGGTGGCGGGGTTGCCCCCCCCCCCCCACTATAGACACACTTCAGGTGGAGCTTTGTTTGAATTATTACACACTACACACACACACACACACACACACACACACACACACACACACACACACACACACACACACACACACACACACACACACACACACACACACACATAGCCACTCAGTCACATACATATACACAAACATACACAGCCACACAAACATATACATACACACACACACACACACACACACACACACACACACACACACACACACACACACACACATAGACATACACACACACACACACACACACACACACACACATAGACATACACACTGGCTTGTTCACCTGCATGCTGGCTCTCTAGTTTTTGGGTTTAGGTAGCGGTAGCGGTAGCTTAGCTCAGACTGCGATCAGATCTCAAGATTTAGGTCGATTGCTGTTGTTGTTTTGGTGGGCTCCGTGCCGGTTTCGTGTTTTTTTGTTGCAGATTTCCAGTGCTTGACGTGTGTTTCCGTGTGTTCCTGCTTCCTGGATTGGCAGTGGATGTCGTCACCCAAAATCACTGGGTTTGTATGTGTATATTTATGTATGTGTACGCATATGTGTGCGTATATATATATATGTATATATATTAAATATAGTAATAATGCACATATATATACTTTTGGTTTCTACCGTCATGGTATCAATCATTAATATGTGTGCAGACAAGGTAAAAAAAAAAAAAAAGAAGAATATCAGGGATGGAAAAGAAGAATATCAGAGATGGATGGATGGATGGATGGATGATGGATGATGGATGGATGGATGATGGATGGATGATGAATGGATGATGGATGGATGGATGATGGATGAATAAATGGATGGATGAACCTCTACCTGGGGCGGTGCTGGTTTCCTCCTCCACCTCCTTGTTTCCTCCGTCTCCAGCAGGAAGAGTTTTTCCTCCGTGAGTAGCACAGACGTGTTTTTCCTCCTCAGCGAGGACGCAGGCCGGGCCGTCCCTGCCGTCCCTGCCGTCCCTGCCGTCCCGGCCGTCCCTGCCGTCCCTGCCGTCCCTGCCGTCCCTGCCGTCCTTCCCCTTCTCCTCCTTCTCTCTCTCCGTCCGCCGCCGCCGCGCCGCCTCCTCGGCCGCGGCGATGTCGGCCGAGATCTTCTCCATGTCCACCTCCACCTTCATGCAGCAGAGCTGGAGGAGAGAGAGACGGTGAGGAGCTGCTGCAGCTGGACGGTGGCGCCGCCTGGTGGCGCGCCGCCGCGCTGCAGCCGATCATAACCCTGGATTCACACTGAAAGCGTCAAAAATCTCCTGACGCCTGCATCGCGCTGCTTGGTGGATTCACGTGCACATCTTCAGTTTCCTATTTCACCATGGATCACACTTTGGGAACCTTCTTTATATTTTAACGTTATTTCTGGTAGATAAGAGAGAGTTTGATGCTCCTTAACGTTATTTCTGCGTAGATAAGAGTGAGTTTGATGCTCCTTAACGTTATTTCTGCGTAGATAAGAGAGAGTTTGATGCTCCTTAACGTTATTTCTGCGTAGATAAGAGAGAGTTTGATGCTCCTTAACCAGGTCGGTCCTGGATCAACATCAACCATCGGCGTCGGAGCGGATTTGGTCATGATGTTTAAACTGTGTTTTGTGATCAATAAGCACGGTTTTTAATTATTTTGCGTTGGATCGATGTAGCAAATAAAACTAGAAAATTTCCTCGCAGAAATTTGGAGAGTGCCACGGCGGGCTGCTGCCCATTTGTGTACATTGCTGCATTTTTCAGCAATAAAGGTGAAGGACTCAAAACTGAGTCTGATGACACCACACACCACTCTCTATGTCAAAACATTAAAAACTTATAGCATTTACTGATGGTTATTTGCTGTGTGTGTGTGTGTGTGTGTGTGTGTGTGTGTGTGTGTGTGTGTGTGTGTGTGTGTGTGTGTGTGTGTGTGTGTCTGTGTGTGTGTGTGTGTGTAAGGGGGGTATTTAATATATATAAAATATATATATATACATAATAATAATAATAATGATAATAATAATAATAATAATAATAATAATAATAATAATAACATATATACATACATATATATATATATATATATATATATATATATATATATATATATATATATATATATATATATATATATATATATATATATATATAAAATGGGGATCGGCTAAGGTCAAAGGTCAGGTGTCAGATTTCTCCTTTTTCCAGGTTAAAGTATATGAAGTCTGTACTGACTGAGTCATGTGACCAGTTCTGGCTGAATGAGTCAGCAGCTGAGCTCTGGTTGCCCCGGCAACAAGAACCTTGACTTCAGAACCTTCCGGTTTGGCTGTGAGAAAAACCCAGATTTTGGCTTCTGACAAGGTCTCAAATAACTCCGATTTGTGATAAAACCGTAGCTTGTAGCCAAAAAACGAAAACATCGTGAGAGACACAGAACCCGGCAGAATCTGACAGTCTTAATTCTATTCAGATATTCCTTAAAATGAGTAAGTAAGGTCAGTGCGAAGACAGAGTGAGATTATTTTGAAGAAAACTTTCGATTACATTACGGCCAATGGGGACGGAGACAGGTATTCGCGCCGCTTTATCCCCCCCGTTTAAATTTTGTGCATACCCCGCCTGTCAAAGTCACATTTTATGAATCCCAACACCTATGTTTACATTCTGACCAAAAATGATTTGTCTCCTTTTTACGGTTTGGCCGTGAGCTCGAGTTACAAATAAAAATTCAGGTTATTTTTTTACTGTTTCTCGCACTCTAGCTACTGACACCCGCACTCTAGATTTGACAAAAAAGTGATTTCCAGTCCTCACTTGAGTGCTCATATTTTGAAAAGTGTACATCCTAGGAAAACACTGTTTTTTGTTTTGGAGAGAAGAGAAGTTTTCCTATGTTTTGAAGTTTGAATGACATTTCTACGTGCAAGTATGAGAAAGTTAGGTGACTCAGAAAAAAGGTGAATTTTGGCTTTTTTTTTACTTTTTCCCATCCGCTTTAAATGGGTTTTTTTGGCCGTTTTTTTGGGAATAACTAAATTGAGACACACGTTTTGATATCTGATTCGCCTGGGTCCTCCTAGGAGGAGGCGTGCCTCTTGGCGCAGCCGTGGCACTAATCAGACCATCCAGCTCCTCAACCATCAGTTACGTGTTTCACATGAGCAGTTCAGGTAAAAACGACAGTCAAAACAGCAAAAATGTCAGTTTGCTGGATGAAATATATAAATTCCTGATAAAATAATTGTGTTAGTGACAGCTCTGCTCCAGGTGAATGAGTGAACGTTTGTGTGTACATTAAAGTACAATCTGCATTGAGATTTCTCGCTTCGGGAATCCTGGTCTGTGATTGGACGCTGCCTCGGCGTCGCTGCTGCTCATTTGCATAAAGTTGAGATTTTTCAACTTCAAATTGACGCTCTGGACGCCTCCGACGCCTCCGACGCCTCTCGACGCGCGCTTTCATAGAAAATGAAAAAAGGCAGCCGGACGCCTGTGCCTATCCGTTACGCTCTCAGTGTGAATCCAGGGTAAGAGACGTCGTTACCCTCTTCAGCTCGTTGTTGAACGACTCCGTGGCCTCGATGAACTTCCTCTTCTTGTCCTGGTGCCGGTCCTCGATCTGAAGAAGCTCCGCCTCCAGCTTCCTCTGCAACACAAAACACACAGCTGTCAATCAATCCCCGGCCAATCAGAGCTCCGTCACCACTTCCTCCTTTCGGATGAAAACAACCGTCTGATCACAGCGGCGTCCGTTATTGTCTTTGAGAAAAAAACTGATGCTTCATAATCTGAGAGGGTTGATTGATGGTTGATTGATGAATCAATCAGAACGAGGCACCACCCGACTTGTCAGGAAATACCGTTTTGTGTTACTACGGTATCACATATACTAAAATAGGAAATACCGTTTTGGCCTGAATATAAGACGGTGTTTTCTGCATTGAAATAAGACTGAAAAAGTGGGCGTCGTCTTCAATTCAGGGTCTAGACGTTATACCCATCACAACTCTAGATGGAGCCAGATATCTTTAAATGCTGAACTAAACTCCCCAGGACAAAACAAACCCCTGTCCCCAAGAATAAAAATAAAAAATAGGAGTAAGAAATAAAAGAAAAGAAAAGAAAAGGAAAGAAAAGAAAAGAAAAGAAAAGAAAAGAAAAGAAAAGAAAAGAAAAGAAAAGAAAAGAAAAGAAAAGAAAAGAAAATAAGAGAAGAGATAACAGAAAAGGGAGAAACGTAGCGACAAAAGTTGGTGGAAGATCGGCAGGTAAACCGGCAGCTGAGGAGAAGTTATGATGCAAACTTCAAGATGATGATTTGAATGAGGGAAAATAACAGGCTTTTGCGCTCGAATATATTGTTATAATCATTTGTTTCAAATGTACTGTCATCATTTTCTGTATAAAAATTGAATAATCAGATCGTCTTATAATCAGGTCGTCTTATATTCGGGCCGATACGGTAATAACTAAACAGCCAGATCAGTCTCAGAGAAGCTGTTATTCTACGGAGTCCAACGTTCAGCGCTGAGAGATAATTCGATTATTCACTTCCCCACCGGAGCGTCCAAAGGTTCTGGTCCCCGGTTCCCTGTTCCCGGTTCCCGGTTCCCGGTTACCGGTTCTCGGTTCTCGGTCCCGGGTCCCGGCCCCCGGTCCCCCGGCGTCTCACCTGGTGCACCATCAGGGACTGGACCTGGCGCTTGAGGACCTGCATGCGGGCCGTGGTGACGACGGAGCGGACGTCCGGGACCACGCTCTCGCTCAGGATCTCGCTGATCAGGCGGTGGTTCCGCTGGAACCGGGCGGCCGCCGAGTGTTTGACGGAGAAACCGTCGTCGTAATCTGGAGACGAGAGACACAAGAGATGATGGAGGATGAGGAGCAGAAAAGCGTCCACCTTCACCGAGAGCTGGAAGTAAGAGACCGTAGGGGTCGATGCCCAACGAGGAGGCTGTTCCTCATCACCAAGGGCCGTAAATGCAAAGCCTGCTGGGTCTTTGAGTCGTTATGGAGGTTCCTTTGTTTCAAACCATGAGAGTCAGCAGATGTTTAGAGTCCTGTCAACAGGTGATCAGAGACATCTGGAACAACATTCATCCTGGAACAACATTCATCCTGGAGCAACATTCATCCTGGAACATGTCAGCTTGACTCAGTTTTCCCAAGATGCCGCTCAGCGTTAGGGCTGGGCGATATGGACCAAAAGTCATATCTCCATATTTTCTAGCTGAATGGCGATACTCGATATATATCGATATTTTTTCTGTGCCATAATTGGGGTTTCCCCCAAAGCATTATAGCATAGCATCTCTATTAGCATCTCTGTTAGCATCTCTGTTAGCTTAATTTTTTCTGAGGCAAACCCTTAAAAAAACAGTCCGTTTTAATACAAAGCCTCGTGCCAAATGTCACACAGGTACCTTTGTTAAAGTGACACTATGTAACTTTTCCACCTTAATATCATATTTCCAGAGTCATTGTGATGGAACATCAACTTCCAACAGGTTTAATGAACCTCTGTCATGGTCTGAGGGGTCTGTATCACCTTCACTGGCACTATGTAACTTTGAGGAGCATGGTAGGAACCCTGCCACACTAAAAAACTACAAATCGTTACGACTTTGACTGCTTTACGGCATACGTCACTTCCCCCTCCTTCCCGATTCGCAGTCGAGACGAAAATGGGCGGGGCGTGGAGCTCAGAGCTCCGCAGAACCTGTTGCTGCGTTCTGGCTGCAGCAGCTCCACATAACAGACGTGGGGAAAAGATCCTAATGGTTTAACTTTTCAACGGTTTCCTGCTCGGAGGCAGAACCACGGAGGCCAAGTATCTGATATAACAAAGTAAAAGAGTGAAAGAGTCGTCGGCTCGCTTTGGATCGCGGCTGTAACGACCAAACACACAGTAAAGCCTGAATTATGGTTCTGACCTACGACGCAGATCTACGGCGTAGGGTACGTGGCGACACGCAACGTACGGTGCGTGTCGCCACGTACCCTACGCCGTAGGCTCTGCGTCGATTTAACGCAGAACCATAAACAGCCTTAAACCACAAACACTCACGCAGACCGGGGTCGGATCAAAACACGGGTTTTATTCCCCACTTCTCCAGCTAAACGCAGTTGCTGGCCAGCTCTCTGCGGTGCAATTAACCCCAATCTTCAGATAAAACTAGTTTGTTGAGGAAAAAATATTAACTCTTATTTGTAGCTGCAGAGGAAAAAAATAATCTCACGAGGAAAACAAAAATATTGCTCACGCCTCGGAGCCTCTTCAGCATAATATAGCAGTCAAAAAAAGAAAAGAGAAAAGAGAAGTAAGAGGGATACAAAACATGTACTGTATGTTGTACTATTATACTAATTTATTGAAACACATGGGTCTTCAGTAGGCATTAATTATTATTATAATTAATAATAATTAATAATCATTATTTTCTCCATATACTGCTCCCTGGCTTCCTTGTTTAAGGTATCCCGGTAAATTCCAGTTCCTTTCCAGCAGTTTAACATCTTTTTTTTTGCGTTCTATCTGTTCACTTGGTGAAACAGAAAAGTGTCCCGTCTCCTATCATCAAAACAAATGTAGCGACGGGACAGGATCTTTCCGGCAGTACGCGCTGGTGCTCATGGGAAACGTAGTGTTCTTTCTGGTAAAACAATACCGCTTTTGTCCAAAAGATGTCGCCAAACTCAGAAAAGCTGAAAGTTACGTTGTGCTGCTTTAACAGAGGTCTGCACAATATCAACATGTATAAAACAAATGAAATAAAAATAAACTTCCTGCATATATAGAATAAAAATGCTTCTTGAATAAAATAAAACAAATATCCCTTTCCTGCATAACAATTAAATTAAAATACACTGTAATTAATACAATGTAGACAGTAACAGGCAGACCTTTCCACTGAGGTTGACAGTTGTGACAATAACAAAACATTTGTGCAAATCTCAAATAAAACATTCAAGTCAATTTGTCACAAAATAAGCTATATCAAAATCATAATTTTTATTTATTTTTATTTTTTTAAATCGATATAAAGGAAATTGTCTCGTACCATCTGTGATGGACTGGTGACCTGTCCAGGGTGAACCTGCCTCTCACCTGAAAATAGCTGGGATAGACTCCAGCAGACCCCCGTGACCCCGTGACCCCCGTGACCCCGCAAGGGATAAAGCGGGTATAGATAATGGATGGATGGATGGATGTCTCGTACCATATCGCGTTTGAAAATATATCGATATATATTAAAATCTGGATATATCGCCCAGCCCTACTCAGCGGCGCCGCTTCTCTCCCGTGGCCACCAGAGGTCGTCTCTGGATTTGTCTTGGGGACTTTACCTTCCAGGAGTCCGAGTCTTCCGGTCCTGAGACACTGAAACTGAGGTTGGAGTCGGTCGTCTGTCATCCTGACGATCTCTGCAGGTTAGCTGCTAGCAGGTTAGCTGCTAGCTGCTAGCAGCTCGCCGTCGTACAATGTTTTTCACTTCCATCCATTTTTCTTTTTAAACGAACGATAAACAATTTAAATGAATACCAGATTTACAAATCTCCATCTAACAAAGACATGCAGGACCTGAACTTGGAGCCGTCTGGAGCCTCCAGAGAACCGAGTGATTTAGATGTTGATGTCCGAAACGTCCTAAACCTAGAGTCGTAAACCTGCCGTCTGTCCGTCTCCGGCGTGTAGAAGCCGGTCCAGGTGGTTCTGACCTGGAGACCAGACCTGGTTCTGACCTGGAGACCAGAGGTGGTTCTGACCTGGAGACCAGACCTGGTTCTGACCTGGAGACCAGATGTGGTTCTGACCTGGAGACCAGATGTTTGCAGCGGCTGCTCATCAGGACCCCGTTATTCTTCTTTCTGACTCACTTCTGGAAACCAGACCGCTGCTTTCGCACCTACAGCCGTAAATCTTTGCTGGTGTTGTTTCTACCGACGTCCTGGAAACGGCAGCTGTGAGTGACGAGCTGCTGCCGTTTCCAGATGTTCCAGACTGAAATCCTCCCATGTTCCAACACGGATCCGATGCTGGTACCGATGGAGGGATGGATGATGGATGGATGATGGATGGATGATGGATGGATGATGGATGGATGATGGATGGATGATGGATGGATGATGGATGGATGGTGGATGGATGATGGATGGATGATGGATGGATGGTGGATGGATGGTGGATGGATGATGGATGGATGATGGATGGATGATGGATGGATGGTGGATGGATGATGGATGGATGATGGATGGATGATGGATGGATGGTGGATGGATGATGGATGGATGATGGATGGATGATGGATGGATGGTGGATGGATGGTGGATGGATGATGGATGGATGGATGATGGATGGATGGTGGATGGATGATGGATGGATGGATGATGGATGGATGGTGGATGGATGATGGATGGATGATGGATGGATGATGGATGGATGGTGGATGGATGATGGATGGATGATGGATGGATGATGGATGGATGATGGATGGATGATGGATGGATGGTGGATGGATGATGGATGGACGGTGGATGGATGGTGGATGGATGGTGGATGGATGGTGGATGGATGGTGGATGGATGGATGATGGATGGATGGTGGATGGATGGATGATGGATGGATGATGGATGGATGATGGATGGATGGTGGATGGATGATGGATGGATGATGGATGGATGATGGATGGATGATGGATGGATGATGGATGGATGATGGATGGATGGTGGATGGATGATGGATGGATGATGGATGGATGATGGATGGATGATGGATGGATGGATGATGGATGGATGGTGGATGGATGGATGATGGATGGATGGATGATGGATGGATGGTGGATGGATGATGGATGGATGATGGATGGATGATGGATGGATGATGGATGGATGATGGATGGATGATGGATGGATGATGGATGGATGGTGGATGGATGATGGATGGATGATGGATGGATGGTGGATGGATGGTGGATGGATGATGGATGGATGATGGATGGATGATGGATGGATGGTGGATGGATGATGGATGGATGATGGATGGATGATGGATGGATGGTGGATGGATGGATGATGGATGGATGGTGGATGGATGGATGATGGATGGATGGTGGATGGATGATGGATGGATGATGGATGGATGATGGATGGATGGTGGATGGATGATGGATGGATGGTGGATGGATGGATGATGGATGGATGGTGGATGGATGGATGATGGATGGATGGTGGATGGATGATGGATGGATGATGGATGGATGATGGATGGATGGTGGATGGATGGATGATGGATGGATGGTGGATGGATGATGGATGGATGATGGATGGATGATGGATGGATGGTGGATGGATGGATGATGGATGGATGGTGGATGGATGGATGATGGATGGATGGTGGATGGATGATGGATGGATGATGGATGGATGATGGATGGATGGTGGATGGATGGATGATGGATGGATGGTGGATGGATGATGGATGGATGATGGATGGATGATGGATGGATGGTGGATGGATGATGGATGGATGATGGATGGATGATGGATGGATGGTGGATGGATGATGGATGGATGATGGATGGATGATGGATGGATGGTGGATGGATGGATGATGGATGGATGGTGGATGGATGGATGATGGATGGATGGTGGATGGATGATGGATGGATGATGGATGGATGATGGATGGATGGTGGATGGATGATGGATGGATGATGGATGGATGATGGATGGATGGTGGATGGATGATGGATGGATGATGGATGGATGATGGATGGATGATGGATGGATGGTGGATGGATGGATGATGGATGGATGGTGGATGGATGATGGATGGATGGTGGATGGATGATGGATGGATGATGGATGGATGATGGATGGATGATGGATGGATGGTGGATGGATGATGGATGGATGATGGATGGATGATGGATGGATGATGGATGGATGATGGATGGATGATGGATGGATGATGGATGGATGATGGATGGATGGTGGATGGACGATGGATGGACGGTGGATGGATGGTGGATGGATGGTGGATGGATGGTGGATGGATGGTGGATGGATGGATGATGGATGGATGGTGGATGGATGATGGATGGATGATGGATGGATGATGGATGGATGATGGATGGATGGTGGATGGATGATGGATGGATGATGGATGGATGATGGATGGATGATGGATGGATGATGGATGGATGGTGGATGGATGGATGATGGATGGATGGTGGATGGATGGATGATGGATGGATGGTGGATGGATGATGGATGGATGATGGATGGATGGTGGATGGATGATGGATGGATGATGGATGGATGATGGATGGATGATGGATGGATGGTGGATGGATGATGGATGGATGGATGGATGGATGATGGATGGATGGTGGATGGATGATGGATGGATGATGGATGGATGATGGATGGATGATGGATGGATGATGGATGGATGATGGATGGATGGTGGATGGATGATGGATGGATGGATGGATGATGGATGGATGGTGGATGGATGATGGATGGATGATGGATGGATGATGGATGGATGATGGATGGATGATGGATGGATGATGGATGGATGATGGATGGATGGTGGATGGATGATGGATGGATGGATGGATGATGGATGGATGGTGGATGGATGATGGATGGATGATGGATGGATGATGGATGGATGATGGATGGATGATGGATGGATGGTGGATGGATGATGGATGGATGGATGGATGATGGATGGATGGTGGATGGATGATGGATGGATGGATGATGGATGGATGGATGGATGGATGGATGGATGATGGATGGATGGTGGATGGATGATGGATGGATGATGGATGGATGATGGATGGATGATGGATGGATGATGGATGGATGATGGATGGATGATGGATGGATGGATGATGGATGGATGGTGGATGGATGATGGATGGATGGATGGATGATGGATGGATGGATGGATGATGGATGGATGGTGGATGGATGATGGATGGATGATGGATGGATGATGGATGGATGATGGATGATGGATGGATGATGGATGGATGATGGATGGATGATGGATGGATGGTGGATGGATGGATGGATGGATGATGGATGGATGATGGATGGATGATGGATGGATGATGGATGATGGATGATGGATGGATGATGGATGGATGATGGATGGATGGTGGATGGATGGATGGATGGATGATGGATGGATGATGGATGGATGGATGGATGGATGATGGATGATGGATGGATGATGGATGGATGATGGATGGATGATGGATGGATGATGGATGGATGGTGGATGGATGGATGGATGGATGATGGATGGATGGTGGATGGATGATGGATGGATGGATGGATGATGGATGGATGGTGGATGGATGATGGATGGATGGATGGATGATGGATGGATGATGGATGGATGATGGATGGATGATGGATGGATGATGGATGGATGATGGATGGATGGTGGATGGATGATGGATGGATGGATGGATGATGGATGGATGGTGGATGGATGATGGATGGATGGATGATGGATGGATGGATGATGGATGGATGGATGGATGATGGATGGATGGTGGATGGATGATGGATGGATGATGGATGGATGATGGATGGATGATGGATGGATGGATGATGGATGGATGGTGGATGGATGGATGATGGATGGATGGTGGATGGATGGATGATGGATGGATGGTGGATGGATGATGGATGGATGGTGGATGGATGATGGATGGATGATGGATGGATGATGGATGGATGATGGATGGATGGTGGATGGATGATGGATGGATGGATGGATGGATGGTGGATGGATGATGGATGGATGGATGATGGATGGATGGATGATGGATGGATGGATGGATGGATGATGGATGGATGATGGATGGATGATGGATGGATGGATGATGGATGGATGGTGGATGGATGGATGATGGATGGATGGTGGATGGATGGATGATGGATGGATGGTGGATGGATGGATGATGGATGGATGGTGGATGGATGATGGATGGATGGTGGATGGATGATGGATGGATGATGGATGGATGATGGATGGATGATGGATGGATGGTGGATGGATGATGGATGGATGGATGGATGATGGATGGATGGTGGATGGATGATGGATGGATGGATGATGGATGGATGGATGATGGATGGATGGATGGATGGATGATGGATGGATGATGGATGGATGATGGATGGATGGTGGATGGATGATGGATGGATGGATGGATGATGGATGGATGGTGGATGGATGATGGATGGATGGATGATGGATGGATGGATGGATGATGGATGGATGGTGGATGGATGGATGGATGGATGATGGATGGATGGTGGATGGATGATGGATGGATGATGGATGGATGATGGATGGATGATGGATGGATGATGGATGGATGATGGATGGATGATGGATGGATGATGGATGGATGATGGATGGATGATGGATGGATGGATGATGGATGGATGGTGGATGGATGGATGATGGATGGATGATGGATGGATGATGGATGGATGGTGGATGGATGATGGATGGATGATGGATGGATGATGGATGGATGGATGATGGATGGATGGTGGATGGATGGATGATGGATGGATGGTGGATGGATGGATGATGGATGGATGGTGGATGGATGATGGATGGATGGTGGATGGATGATGGATGGATGATGGATGGATGATGGATGGATGGTGGATGGATGATGGATGGATGGATGGATGATGGATGGATGGTGGATGGATGATGGATGGATGATGGATGGATGATGGATGGATGATGGATGGATGATGGATGGATGATGGATGGATGGATGATGGATGGATGGTGGATGGATGGATGATGGATGGATGGTGGATGGATGGATGATGGATGGATGGTGGATGGATGATGGATGGATGGTGGATGGATGATGGATGGATGATGGATGGATGATGGATGGATGATGGATGGATGGTGGATGGATGATGGATGGATGGATGGATGATGGATGGATGGATGATGGATGATGGATGGATGGATGATGGATGGATGGATGATGGATGGATGGATGGATGGATGATGGATGGATGATGGATGGATGATGGATGGATGGATGGATGGATGATGGATGGATGGTGGATGGATGATGGATGGATGGATGGATGATGGATGGATGATGGATGGATGGTGGATGGATGATGGATGGATGGATGATGGATGGATGGATGATGGATGGATGGATGGATGATGGATGGATGATGGATGGATGATGGATGGATGGTGGATGGATGATGGATGGATGGTGGATGGATGATGGATGGATGGATGGATGATGGATGGATGATGGATGGATGATGGATGGATGGTGGATGGATGATGGATGGATGGATGATGGATGGATGGATGATGGATGGATGGATGGATGATGGATGGATGGTGGATGGATGGATGGATGGATGATGGATGGATGGTGGATGGATGATGGATGGATGATGGATGGATGATGGATGGATGATGGATGGATGATGGATGGATGATGGATGGATGGATGATGGATGGATGGATGATGGATGGATGGTGGATGGATGGATGATGGATGGATGGTGGATGGATGGATGATGGATGGATGGTGGATGGATGATGGATGGATGGTGGATGGATGATGGATGGATGATGGATGGATGATGGATGGATGATGGATGGATGGTGGATGGATGATGGATGGATGATGGATGGATGATGGATGGATGATGGATGGATGGTGGATGGATGATGGATGGATGATGGATGGATGATGGATGGATGATGGATGGATGATGGATGGATGATGGATGGATGGTGGATGGATGATGGATGGACGGTGGATGGATGGATGGATGGATGGATGGATGGATGATGGATGGATGGTGGATGGATGATGGATGGATGGATGGATGGTGGATGCTGGACAGCCACCTGCGTCCAGCATCACCGGATCTCTGTCCCACGGAGAGCCGTTCCAGAGCTTCTCTCCGTTCGTCCGTGTCCTGAACCTGTGACTGCCGACGCTTTAAGGCTGGATTCTGGTTCTGCATTAAATCCACGCCGGGCCTGCGCTGCAATGAGCCTCCCAAGCCGCACGCCACGCCGTGCCTGACGTGCTCCTCCCAAAAACTACGACCCAACACGGCCCCGTGTGTGTGTGTGTGTGTGTGTGTGTGTGTGTGTGTGAGGGGGGGTATTTAATATATATAATATATATATATATATATATATATATATATACACCATGAACCGGTTCCCAGCAGGATTGGGGGTCGGCTAAGGTCAAAGGTCAGGGGTCAGATTTCACTGAATTCTTTGATGCGTCTCCATTTTACAGGTTAAAGACTTTAGTGACTGAGTCATGTGACCAGTTCTGGCTGAATGAGTCAGCAGCTGACTTTTGGTTGCCCCGGCAACAAGAACCTCACTTAAGAACCTTCCGGTTTGGCTGTGAGAAAAACCCAGATTTTGGCTTCTGACAAGGTCTCAAATAACTCAGATTTGTGATCAAACCGTAGCTCGTAGCAGAAAAACGAAAACATCGTGAGAGACACAGAACCCGGCAGATTCTGACAATCTTATTTTTTTCAGATATTCCTTACCTTCTTTTGAAGAAAACGTTTGATTACATTACAGCCAATTAGGCAGGTATTGGCGCCGCTCTAGCCTTCCCGTTTAAATTTTGTGCATACCCCGCCTGTCAAAGTCACATTTTATGAATCCCAACACCTATGTCTACATTCTGACCAAAAATTATTTGTCTCCTTTTTACGGTTTGGCCGTGAGCTCGAGTTACAAATAAAAATTCAGGTTATTTTTTTACTGTTTCTCGCACTCTACCAACCGACACCCGCACTCTAGATTTGACAAAAAAGTGATTTCCAGTCCTCGCTTGAGTGCTCATATTTTGAAAAGGGTACATCCTAGGAAAACACTGTTGGTGTTCTAAAGAGAAGGGAAGAAGGTGACTCAGAAAAAAGGTGAATTTTGGCTTTTTTTTACTTTTTCCCCTCGCTTTGAATGGGTTTTTTTGGCCGTTTTTTTGGGAATAACTTTGGGAAAAATGGGAATTTCAACACCAAAAGTCATAGCACACTATTCCCGATCAAGCCGCACGTTTTGATATATGATGCCCCTGGGTCCTCCAAAATCTGTAGGAGGAGTAGCGAACCGAAATCTGAGAAAATGAAAAAAAAAATAAAATAAATAAACGCGCAGAATAACAATAGTGCCTCTGAGGCACTATTGTTATCCTGCACTCCTCCTCCATTGCTATGGCATCGCTATGGAGGAGGAGTGCCTCTTGGCGCAGCCATGGCACTAATAAATATAGTAAATACAGTCATCACAGTAAACAGGTGCATTGTTCCCCCTATAGGCTGTTTAAAAACTAAATAAATGATTTCAGGTATCTGTTTGATTTGGCCCTACAGGGAAAAGTGAACCTTTTCTTAGACGGGAGAAGCTGAAACTCAGCATGAAGAGGATGGTGAGGGTTCGCCAGAATGGCCTTTGCCCTCCGAGCGGCTCTGGCTTGATAGAAATAATCCAGATCATTCAGGCTCATGCCAATTGTTTTCTGGCAGAGTTTGACAACATTCCTCAGCTTGTTTTTATTTAAAATGCTGAGGTTACCAAACCAGCAGATCAAAGCAAAAGTTAAAATAGACTCAATAAAAGATGAATAAAACATTTTAAGAAGCTTCTTATCGACGTTAAAACATCTCAGTTTTCTCAGATAAGACCATCGCTGATTTGTCTTCCTACAGAAGCGTCTGAGTTGATTCCAAAAGACAGTTTGTTGTCCACGATGGTGGCTAGATACTTATACTGGCTGACGACTTCCACTGCTGTGCCTTTAAGAAAGGTTTGAGTTGTGACAGGCGAGAATCATGTCCTTTGTTTTTGACACATTGAGTTGCAGGTAAGAGTTATCACACCATCTAACAAAATAATCAAGGACAGGTCCAGGGCCCACCTCCTGGTCCTGCAGGAGGCTGGCAATCACAGAGTCATCAGCACATTTTATTATAAACCTTGACTGGAACACGCTCTTACAATCATTGGTGTAGAGCATGAACAGTAGAGGTGACAGGACTCACCCCTGGGGCGAGCCTGTGGAACACAGCAGGGAATCAGACAGGGTTTCAATGACACGGGTTCTCTGCGGCCTCATTGTCAGAAAGTCGACTAACCAACATATGGTTCCTAAATCAATGCTGGGTATTTTTGATAGCCTCTGAGCAAGAATATGATTGATAGGCAAATTGGAGTGGATCAATCATTGTCTGTGTCACAGAGAGCAAGCTTTTTTCCACCATGCGCTCAAAACTCTTCATCAACACTGAGGTGAGGGCCACAGGGCGATAATCATTCAGTGTCTTTGGTGATGATTCCTTCGCCACTGGGACAATAATGGACTCTTTCCATAATGAGGGAACTTTGTTCAGTGACAAGGACCACTTAAGTAGTCGACCACTGATACCATCAGGCCCATGACTTTTCTTAACGTTGGTCTTTTCAAAAGTGCTCCACACAGGGATTTCATCTATCTGAATCTGACTGCTTACTAAAGCAGCCCTGAATACTAATAATGTTTGCAGGCCGGAGCTTCGGGAGCTGCGTGCTGGCCTGCGGCCCTGGTCCCCTCGCACCCCCGGTCATCCCACCGCTGCTTCCACCTGCCTGCACCACTTGCCACTGTTTGGCTGAAGGTTTTTCTCCCACTAGGGGAGTTTTTACCTGCCATTGTTTATGTAATAATTGCTCGGGGGTTTATGTTCATGTTCTGGATCTGGAAAGCGTCTGGAGACAACTATGTTGTATTAGACAGTTCACCAGAAAAATCCTTTGAGTGAAATCTCAGATAGAACTGATTTAGTTATTTTCCCGGGGTAAGATCAGATTTGAAGAACTCAAACGTCTGCCGCTGAAGCTAACCCGCCCACGCGTGTGCATGTACGCCCCAGCAGCAGCAGCAGCAGGGCAGACTCCGTTAGAGACTCGGTTAGCGGCGGCGGCGCCCGGCCCGCCGGCCCTAACGAGAGCCATACGTGCGGCGGTGCGGCCCCCTGGGACGGCGGCCCTAACGAGAGCCATACGTGCGGCCCGCGGCCCCGCGGCCCCCTGGGACGGCGGTTCTGGGGTGTTGCTCTTATCTGCAGCCTCCCCGTGCATCGTTAAGCGGTGCTGAAACGCAGCCAGGCCTCAGACACGCATCATTTCCCGGAGGTGGGCGTAGCGTCTCGTCTGCTGACGGACGCCTGCGTGCGTCACTCTTCACAACAACCCCGAGAAAGAATGTAAATCTCATAATTACGGCTAAAAACCGACGCCAAGAATACCTACAAGATGTAAACACGAGAACCAAACAAGCAGCTCGTGTTGTCCCGCCGCTGCAGCGCTGATGCATGCTGGGTAGGATTGTGCAATCTGAGGCTGCGCCGCGGTGAGACCGCAGGAGTTCTTACTAGAGATGTTGATCTGATCATGTTGTTTCAGACTTCGGAATGGATATATATTTTATTCTGATTATTTTGATCAGCGCATCAAACAAACGATGTAAAAAACAACCGGCGTATCAACAAGCAACAGGTCGAGCGTTAGATCTCCATCCTCCTAAATGTGTTACAACCAGGGGTAAATAATACGGTACAGGGGGATCAAACTATGGAATACATATTCCCATTTAGCAAAAAAATGCTTCCCTGTACAAGGTTTTAAAGGATGTCTGAAACACCACTTAATACGTTAATCAGGTTTGTAAAATAGCGTTTTTCCATCTCCGTAATATTGCAAAGATTAGGAAAATCCTCTCGCAAAGTGATGCAGAAAAACTAGTTCATGCGTTTGTATCTTCTAGACTGGATTACTGTAATATGTTGTTAGCAGGATGTCCAAGTAATTTGCTGAATAGGCTCCAGCTGATCCAGAATGCAGCAGCACGAGTGCTGACAGGAATCAGCAGGAGAGACCACGTCTCTCCAGTGTTAGCGTCGCTCCATTGGCTACCTGTAAAATTCAGAATTCAATTTAAAATGTTATTACTTGCATATAAAGCCCAAAACGGCTTAGCTCCGCATTATTTGCAAGACCTGATAGTGCCTTATGTTCCTGGCAGAGCTCTCTGTTCTCGGAGTGCAGGTTTACTCGTAGTTCCTAGAGTATCCAAATGTTCCCTTCCGGGTTCTTACGTCCCTAGTTCCTACTGTCCGGTTTCTGCCCCCCCCCAGGTTCTCCCCCCCAGGTTCTCCCTCCGGGTTCCTACCGTCCGGGTCGTCGGCCGGCTGGATGCTGACGTACGGCTCTCCCTTGTCCAGCCGGGACTGCCGTTGGCGACTCTCCTCCTCCAGCGCCGCCTCGGCGCGGCTCTTGGCGCTGACGTAGGCCAGGTAGGCCGGAGAGTTGTGGTACGCCTTCATGCTCTCGTTGTACTCGATCTGGAGGAGGAGAGGACAGCGATGACGGGGAACCGGAGGAGGAACACACTAACGGAGCTTTTCCACCAGCACCTACTCGTCCCGACTCAGTTTGGTTCTTTCCCACCAGCCGAGGTTCTAAGCGGCAGCAGAAGTCTGTTTCGTATGGAAGAGAATCAGGGCCAGGCAGGAGAAAAATAACAATAATATTTTAGAGGAGGACGTTTTTTTTTCATTATGCACTTTGAGAAAAAAGTCTAAATGTCGAGAAAAAAGTCGAAATGTTGAGAAAAATATTGAAATGTCGAAAATAATGTTGAAGTACAATTTTGAGAATAAAGTCAAAATCTCGAGAAAAAAGTCGAAATGTAGAGAAAAAAGTCGCAATGTTGAGAAAAAAGTCAAAATGTTGAGAAAAAAGTCAAAATGTTGAGAAAAAAGTTGAAATGTTGAGAAAAAAGTCGAAATGTTGAGAAAAAAGTCCAATTTCAAGAAAAAAGTCGAAATTTCGAGAAAAAAGTCAAAATGTCGAGAAAAAAGTTGAAATGTCGAGAAAAAAGTTGAAATGTCGAGGAAATAGTTAAAATGTCGAGAAAAAGTCGAAATGTCGCGACAAAAGTCAAAATTTTGAGAAAAAAGTCAAAATGTCGAGAAAAAAGTTGAGATTAATGTTTAAGTACATTTCAAGAAAAAAGTCGAAATGTTGAGAAAAAAGTCAAAATGTCGAGATTAAAAAAGGAAAAAGGAAGAAAAAGAAGAAAAAAAAGGGAAAAAAAAGAAAAAAAGGAAACAAAAGGTCAAACATTTTTGAAGAAGCTCCAGGAGCCACTAGGGCGGCGCTAAAGAGCCGCGGGTTGACGACCCCTGGTCTGGACATTTCTCTTGCGGGACGGGAGAAGACCCTAAATCAATGCATCTCTATTATTGTGCACCGTGCGGGCATGAAATCTCAGAGTTTTGCAAAATTTTGCAAAATGACTAATTACCCGATTTGTCGACTAATCGTTTCAATAGTCGGTGACTAGTCGGCTATTAAAATAGTCGTTAGTTGCAGCCCTAGTCCCAGCAGCTTCACTTCAACCTCCTACTTCTGAATTGTAGTGGAAAAGAAACCAGAGTAGGTTCTGGTGGAAAAGCCATAATCCGACATGTGGACCTGGTTTGGTCCAGCGAGGACCGGACGACAAAGTCGCCCGTCAGAATCGACCCCCCCGTCAACCACCAACACCCCCCTGGTAAAACAACCAACCTTCTCTGCTTCGTAGTCATTCAAATAATCCTGTTTCTCCTCATCAGTGAGGTCTCTCCACATGCCACCGATTATCTTCCCAATTTCCCAAAGCTTCAGATCGGGATTGGAGGCTTTTACTTGGTCCCAGACCTGGTGACGAGAACCAGACATGGGTGCGGGGTTGGGCTGGCCGGGAGGGCTAGTAGCCCGCTGAGCTCTACGGTCACAAACCAGAGGAGGCCGTGTGCTTTAAGCTGAAGAAGAAGCCGGACGGACGGCTGCCCGGACGCCACAACGCGCCACAACATCATCAACATCCTCAATAGTACAGCAGATTAGTGAAACAATACTTCACTTTGGTAAAGAAGCAGAACATTTGGCACAGATTCTCTCCAAGGTCTAACTCTTTTGGAAAAAGGCGCGTGCCACTCAAAATTCCAAGATGGCGGCCCCTAAAATCCAAGATGTCCGCCCGAAAACGTGCTTTTTCCTTTATAACTTTATAACTTGAAATGCCTTGGTTCTAAGCCCCATAAATATATTAAAGTTGAATATAAAGTTGGGTATTGTGGACATTTCGGTACCAAGTACATGTCTGTATCCTATACAGTTCTTGAGATACAGCATATAGAAATTTGTATACATGTCCGCCCGAAAACGTGCTTTTTCCTTTATAACTCGAAATGTCCTGGTTTTAAGCCCCATAAATATATTAAAGTTGAATATAAAGTTGAGTATTGTGGACATTTTGGTACCAAGTACATGTCTGTATCCAATACAGTTCTTGAGATATATAGCATACCCGGAAAAGTGAGAATTTTTCCAGATTGATTGTTGTTACGAGAATATGGATTTATGAAAATGTTATGTTTCATAACCTGATACTTTGCACAAGGACTCCAAAATAATCCAAACACTAATCCAAATAATCCAAACACGCAGGTTTAACTAAGCCGGATAGGCAGACAAAGCAGCGCACTCGGCCAGAAGGTTGAGGCTTGAAAAAAAGGCCGCCATCTTGAAATTTTGAGCGGCATGGACCTTTTTCCAAAAGAGTAGACCTTAGAGAGAATCTGTGCCAAATGTTCTGCTTCTTTACCAAAGTGAAGTATCATTTCACTAATCTGCTGTACTAGTACTATAACAACAATCAATCTGGAAAAATTCTCACTTTTCCGGCTATATACAAGTTTCTATATGCTGTATCTCAAGAACTGTATTGGATACAGACATGTACTTGGTACCAAAATGTCCACAATACCCAGCTTTATATTCAACTTTAATATATTTATGGGGCTTAGAACCAAAGCATTCCGAGTTATAAAGGAAAAAGCACGTTTTCGGGCGGACATCTTGGATTTTAGGGGCTGCCATCTTGGAATTTTGAGCGGCACATGGCTTTTTCCAAAAGAGTTAGACCTTGGAGAGAATCTGTGCCAAATGTTCTGCTTCTTTACCAAAGTGAAGTATGGTCTTGAAACCATGAGTTAACCTGCTGCACCACAACATCCTCAACCACAGAGCAAGTCAACGGTTCGCGTGTACGTACCTTCCGGCTGTATCTCATGTACGGCATCAGCGGCTTGTCGGGCGGCTTGGGCGGCTTGGGGATGTTGATTCCAGAGGAATTCTGGGAAAGAGAGAGAGGAACAGATTCATACTGATGCGCGGCGGCGTTCATCACTGCAGGCGTAAAAGTTAAACGTCTTCTTTTTGTGTAAAAACATAGTCTGATCACAGCAGACGGATACGACCCAAGAGGCAACCCTTTAAGCAGTACTGGACATGACGACAGGCCGTGGTCTACACTCGTTATAGCACGGCTGAGGGCCGTTCTCCGGCTCGACGCTGACGGAGACTCAGGTCTGCGAGGGTGAGGGTGAAGGGATGATGGGCGTGTAAGGGGGGCGGAGCCTCCCGTCTGAAGATGCGCGGCGTGAGATGGATCAGCTCGGCGTGAGATGGATTAGCTCGGCGTGAGATGGATCAGCTCGGAGTGAGATGGATTAGCCCCGCGTGAGATGGTTTTGCTCGGCGTGAGATGGATTAGCTCGGATTGAGATGGATCAGCTCGGCGTGAGATGGATTAGCTCGGCGTGAGATGGATCAGCTCGGAGTGAGATGGATTAGCTCGGCGTGAGATGGATTAGCTCGGAGTGAGATGGATCAGGTCGGAGTGAGATGGATCAGGTCGGAGTGAGATGGATTAGCTCAGCACGGCGTGAGATGGATTAGCTCGGCGTGAGATGGATCAGCTCGGAGTGAGATGGATCAGCTCGGCGTGAGATAGATTAGCTCGGCGTGAGATGGATCAGCTCGGCGTGAGATGGATCAGCTCGGCGTGAGATGGATTAGCTCGGCGTGGCGTGAGATGGATTAGCTCGGCGTGGCGTGAGATGGATTAGCTCGGCGTGAGATGGATTAGCTCGGCGTGAGATGGATTAGCTCGGCGTGAGATGGATCAGCTCGGCGTAAGATGGATTAGCTCGGCGTGAGATGGATTAGCACGGCGCGGCGTGAGATGGATTAGCACGGCGTGAGATAGATTAGCTCGGCGTGAGATGGATTAGCTCGGCGTGAGATGGATCAGCTCGGAGTGAGATGGATTAGCCCCGCGTGAGATGGTTTTGCTCGGCGTGAGAGGGATTAGCTCGGATTGAGATGGATCAGCTCGGCGTGAGATGGATTAGCTCGGCTCGGCGTGAGATGGATTAGCTCGGCGTGGCGTGAGATGGATTAGCTCGGCGTGGCGTGAGATGGATTAGCTCGGCGTGAGATGGATTAGCTCGGCGTGGCGTGAGATGGATTAGCTCGGCGTGGCGTGAGATGGATTAGCTCGGCGTGAGATGGATCAGCTCGGCGTGAGATGGATTAGCTCGGCGTGAGATAGATTAGCTCGGCGCGGCGTGAGATGGATTAGCACGGCGTGAGATAGATTAGCTCGGCGTGAGATGGATTAGCACGGCGTGAGATGGATCAGCTCGGCGTGAGATGGATTAGCTCGACGTGAGATGGATTAGCTCGGCGTGAGATGGATCAGCTCGGCGTGAGATGGATTAGCTCGGCGTGAGATAGATTAGCTCGGCGCGGCGTGAGATGGATTAGCACGGCGTGAGATAGATTAGCTCGGCGTGAGATGGATTAGCACGGCGTGAGATGGATCAGCTCGGCGTGAGATGGATTAGCTCGGCGCGGCGTGAGATGGATTAGCACGGCGTGAGATAGATTAGCTCGGCGTGAGATGGATTAGCACGGCGTGAGATGGATCAGCGCGGTGTGAGATGGATTAGCTCGGAGTGAGATGGATCAGCTCGGCGTGAGATGGATTAGCTTGGCGCGAGAGGGATTAGCTCGGCGCGGCGTGAGATGGATCAGCTCGGCGTGAGATGGATCAGCTCGGCGTGAGATGGATCAGCTCGGCGTGAGATGGATCAGCTCGGCGTGAGATGGATCAGCTCGGCGTGGGGGATTCGTACCGTCGCCCGGCTGTTGCTGCTCTGGCTCCCTCCCAGCCGGTAGTTGTTGTAGGCCAGGTGGCTGTACGGGTTGTAGCCCACGAACCCGGCGCTGGTGGGCATTTGCTGACGGACACAAATGAGACAGGAACACGCATGAAAGATGGCAAAAAAGAAAAGAGGAAAGAAGCTCAAGACCAAAACAAGAAAGAAAAAAGCAAGTAAAGGAACCAATGAAAGAAGCTGGTAAAATGCAAAAATTAATCATTTGCATTCGTGCTGGAGCCGTAAAAATAAAGGTAACTGTAGCAACCCCCAGATGGCGGCAAACACCGGATACTTACGGTTGTGGGTGCGGGGGGAGGCGGGGGGGCGTAGGACGGCCTCTCTGATGGGGAAAAGAATATCAGTCATTCAGACGTGTAACAGGTAAAGATGGTGAAGTGGTGACCCCCGCCGGCAGGACGGGGTTCTACACGACCTGTTTACGGTTCTTACTTGACATTCTTGCCAGGGAGTTGGGGGGTCTGGTCCTCTCACTGGGGAGTTGGGGGGTCCGGCCCTCTCACTGGATCTGGTGGAAACAGATTTAACTTTTCAGTTAAACTCCCGCCAGGCTTTTACACGTCGGTGGAAACGTGACGCCGTCGGTCGTTTGGGGTTTTCAGTCTGCATAAGAACTTCTTTGTGTTCAAAATAATACAAATAATAATAATAACAACTAGACAATTTCCTCGCAGAAATTTCGAGAGTGCCACGGCGGGCTGCTGCCCAAATGTGTACATTGCTGCATTTTTCAGCAATAAAGGTGAAGGACTCCGATGACACCACACACGATTCTCTATGTCAAACCATTCAAAAGTTATAGCAGAAAATAGGGACAACCAATCAGAAGAAGGGGCGGGGCTAATTTGCACCAATGAAGGTCAAGGACTCAATACCGAGTCGGATGACACCACCTATGACTCTCTATGTCAAACCATTCAAATGTTATTGGACTATAACATATCAACCAATCAGAAGAAGGGGCGGGGCTAATTTGTATATATAATATACACATTTATATATCTATATATACTTATAATAATAATAATCCAGACCAGTTCTGGCTCAGGCAATCAGTCAGCAGCTGAGCTCTGGTTGCCCCGGCAACAAGAACCTCGACTCCAGAACCTTCCGGTTTGGCTGTGAGAAAAACCCAGATTTTGCCTTCTGACAAGTTCTCAAATAACTCTGATTGGTGAGAAAACCGTAGCTCGTAGCAGAAAAATAAAGACATTGTGAGAGACACAGAACCCGGCAGATTCTGACAATCTTAATTTTATTCAGATATTCCTCAAAATGTGTTAGTAACGGCAGTGCGAAACAAATTGAGATTTTTTTGAAGAAAACTTTTGATTACATTACAGTCAATGGAGACCAAGGCAGGAATTTGCGCCGCTTTAGCCCCCCCGTTTAAATTTTGTGCATACCCCGCCTGTCAAAGTCACATTTTATGAATCCCAACACCTATTTCTACATTCTGAACAAGAATTATTGGTCTCCTTTTTACGGTTTGGCCGTGAGCTCGAGCACTCTAGCAACTGACAGCCGCACTCTAGATTTGACAAAAAAGTGATTTCCAGTCCTCGCTTGAGTGCTCATATCTTGAAAAGTGTACATCTTAGGAAAAAACAGTTTTTTCTGTTTTGGAGAGAAGAGAGGTTTTCCTCCGTTTTGAAGTTTGAATGACATTTCTACGCGCGGGTAGGGGAAAGTTAGGTGACTCAGAAAAAAGGTGATTTTTTTATTTATTTTTTTGACGTTTTCCCATCCGCTTTGAATGGGGTTTTTTGGCCGGTTTCTTGGGAATAACTTTGGGAAAAATGTGAATTTCAACAGCAAAAGTCATAGCACACTATCCCTGATCGAGCCGCACGTTTTGATATATGATGCGCCTCGGTCGTCTGAAATCTGTAGGAGGAGTAGCGAACCGAAATCCGTCCGGAAAATGAATAATACGACTACGCGCATTACTTTTCTCAGTCAAAAGCGTTACCGTGGCGACGCTAGACGCCAAAAAGCGCGCCCCCCCTTCATCTGATTGGTCCATATTTGATAGTTCCTACTTTCTGCCATAACTTTTGAATGATTTGACATAAAGAGTCATGGTGATGTCATCGGACTCGGTTTTGAGTCCTTGACTTTAATTGGTGAAAATTGCACTCGCGAGGGCCCGTTCATCGCTGCTTGCAGCTTTAATTTTATTTTGTTATTGCACGCTTTATCCACGGGTAATTCCTTTTTGTTGACTTGATTTATAGTCCATACTCAGCAACGTAACCTGTTTCCTTATTGTGACCATAAACACTTTGGACCTTGAACATTCGCCTTGACGACTCACGCACAAGTGTCTCAGCCAATAAGGTGCTGACGTTTGGAGAGAAAATCCACTCAAAACATTTCTGCGTGGCGATTACTCGATTCGTGCATATTAGATTTGTGCGTATAACTAGATTTGTGCGTAACTTGCTGGAAGTTACGGACAATTCAGATTCAGATTCAGAAAACTTTATTAATCCCCGAGGGGCAACTGAGCAGCAAGACGTTGAAAATCTCAAATAGAACAAGAATAAAGTAGAATAAAAATGAACAGCGCATGTCTCCTTATGACTTAGGACAAAGCGATAATTACTAATTCAAAACACCTCCTACACACACAAATTGTTAAATACGCACAAATGGTTTGAGACTCTTTTCCTCCAATAAGCCTCACAGATTTGTCCTACATGGTGCGTTCAAGGACTGGTGGAGAAACTGTTTAGTGTCTGTGCAGCATCTTGGAAGAGACGAGGGATTGGAACCAGCAGTCGGTCAGCAGCTTCTCTTCCTCCACAGATACTGTATGTAATGGACAAGAGATTCATTTGTTTCATTCGCTAACTTTGTTTATTTTATGTTATTTATTAGTGTTTGAGCCACTCACAGCTACTCTCGTTATAACCTCAATCACATATATATATTTTTTTTTATATCTTTTTATTTCACAATAACTTTCACAATTCACATTTTCACATTCACGATTTCTATTCTACCCACATTCCTACCCTCTCCATAATTACCCTAGGGGGAAAAAAAAAAAAAAAAAACAGACATTAAAGCAGCACAACGTAACTTTCAGCTTTTCTGAGTTTGGCGGCATCTTTTGGACAAAAGCGGTATTGTTTTACCAGAAAGAACTACATTTCCCATGAGCACCAGCGCGTACTGCCGGAAAACTCCTGTCCCGTCGCTGCATTTGTTTTGAGAGAAGACGGGACGCTTTTCTGTTTCACCAAGTGAACAGAAAAAAAAGATGTTAAACTGCTGGAAAGGAACTAGAATTTACCGGGATACCTTAAACAAGGAAGCCAGGGAGCGGTATATGGAGAAAATAATGACTATTAACGGTCTGGATTCATATGAAACCCTACTGAAAACCCATGTGTTTCAATAAATTTGTATAATAGTACAACATACAGTACATGTTTTGTATCCCTCTTACTTCTCTTTTCTTTTTTTTGACTGCTATATTATGGTGAAGAGGCTCCGAGCCGTGAGCAATATTTTTGTTTTCCTCGTCAGATTATTTTTTTCCTCTGCAGCTACAAATAAGAGTTAATATTTTTTCCTCAACAAACTAGTTTTATCTGAAGATTGGGGTTAATTGCACCGCAGAGAGCTGGCCAGCAACTGCGTTTAGCTGGAGAAGTGGGGAATAAAACCCGTGTTTTGATCCAACCCGGTCTGTGTGAGTGTTTGTGGTTTAAGGCTGTTTATGGTTCTGCGTTAAATCGACGCAGAGCCTACGGCGTAGGGTACGCGGCGACACGCACCCTACGCCGTAGGTGTGCGTCGATTTAACGCAGAACCATAATTCAGGCTTTACTGTGTGGAAGCCGGTGTTTGGTCGTTACAGCCGCGATCCAAAGCGAGCCGACGGCTCTTTCACTCTTTTACTTTGTTATGTCAGATACTTGGCCTCCGTGGTTCTGCCTCCGAGCAGGAAACCGTTGAAAAGTTAAACCATTAGGGTCTTTTCCCCACGTCTGTTGTGTGGAGCTGCTGCAGCAGCAACGGATTACCAGCTTCTGCGGAGCTGCGTTCCAAGCCCCGCCCATTTTCGTCTCGACTGCGAATCGGGAAGGAGGGGGAAGTGACGTATGCCGTAAAGCAGTCAAAGTCGTAACGATTTGTAGTTTTTTAGTGTGGCAGGGTTCCTACCATGCTCCTCAAAGTTACATAGTGCCAGTGAAGGAGATACAGACCCCTCAGACCATGACAGAGGTTTCATTAAACCTGTTGGAAGTTGATGTACCATCACAATGATGATGATGAAATATGATATTAAGGTGGAAAAGTTACGTAGTGTCGCTTTAAGGGAGAACAAAATTAAATAAATAAATAAAAAAATATATATAATGGCAGCAACAGCAATATCAAACTATATATATATATATATATATATATATATATATATATATATATACATACACAGTATATCCATACATACATACAAACATACATACATATAAGGCACAAGTTTGAAAATAGAGATACTCATCGGTCCCGTTTGGAAAAATTTTCCAGTTTTGAGAATAATGGGAACCAAAATTCTTGAAAAATGTGACCACGGTTGTATTTTTCCAAAGTTAATTTCTCCAATGGTAAAAAAAAAAGAAATTTGATCCAAAAAAAACTTGAAGGTTGGAGGGGAATCATCTTTCCAAAGTAAAAGTTTGCATTTCTTAGGGAAATATGTGATCATAATTAATATCCTGCTTTTTTTCCGGTCTAACTGAAGATCCAGTGTGTCATTTAATAAATACAAATCAATCACATAATCGATGTGTGTATGAAAGGTGAAAAAGCTTGTGCGATGATGACAATGATGGATTTGCATCTAACTTTCAGTCAGGTGTCTATGAACTGTCAATTATCCATTAAACTCCACAATGATCATGTTAACATTAAATCAGATAGATTTGTAGGACATTTCTCTTGCGGGACGGGAGAAGACACTAAATCAATACATCTCTATTACTGTGCGGCAGGAGTTCTCAGAGTTTTGTGGGAGCGGGTGGGAGTGGAACAGACACGTTGCGGGCGGGAATGGTCAGAAATGCAGCGGGATGAAGAAAACCGTCCCGCTATAGCAAGGCTCTAGTGTGAAGTGGTCGTCCCGTCGAGTATTTTTAATGTGCCGCCCGCTGGTGAAATGTATTCCGTAATAATTGGACCTAAACCGTGAAGCTGAAACTCACATAATCTGAATAGTTCAGATTCCACTTTGTGATCTCCACTAGAACCTACTCAGCTTTCCTCCACTCGGTTTGGTTCTTTCCCACCAGGGCCGAGGTTCTGAGCGGCAGCAGAAGTCGGTTTCGTATGGAAGAGTATTATAGTACTATAATATATAGTATTATCAGGGCCAGGCAGGAGAAGAATAACAATATTTTAGAGGAGGAAGATTTTAATTTTTCATTATTCACTTTGAGAAAAAAGTCTAAATGTCGAGAAAAAAGTTGAAATGTTGAGAAAAATGTTGAAATGTCGAGAATAATGTTGAAGTACAATTTTGAGAATAAAGTTGAAATGTTGAGAAAAAAGGCAAAATTTCGAGAAAAATGTTGAGATTAATGCTGAAGTAAAATTTCAAGAAAAAAGTCGAAATGTTGAGAAAAAAGTCGAAATGTTGAGAAGAAAGTCGAAATGTTGAGAAAAAAGTCGAAATGTCGAGACTAATGTTGAAGTACAATTTCGAGAAAAAAGTCGAAATGTTGAGAAAACGTACAAATTTCGAGAAAAATGTTGAGATTAATGTTGAAGTAAAATTTCAAGAAAAAAGTCGAAATGTCGAGAAAAAAGTCGAAATGTCAAGAAAAAAGTCGAAAAAAGCTGCAGAATGAAGAAGTTCATGTTCAAGTTCTTTATATGCAAATATGTTGCATTTAGTTCAACGTTCTCACAGAAGTGAAATCGTTCATGCACAACGCTGATTATCGTTTTGTTCGTAACTTCAAACAAATTACGGACAAGTCAGATAATATCACACACGTGTGTTACCACACACAAATGTTTTTATTTTTTTTACAAAAATGTTTTTAATGGGCAAAGATTTAACAGAATATTTAAACAAAATAGTATATAATCACATGTGAGTAAGGTTATTCTGCAACTGTATGGCTTTTTTGTTGCATACATGTAACCATCATACTAATAAAGAAAAAAATCATTCAATATGTTTTTTTATTATACTTATTTAACATTTTGCCATTATGTAGTTTTTTTTATTATTATTATTATTTATTCTGTTTTATTTTTCCAACTTTTTTTAACTTCTTACCTGTCATCATCAGTTATTTTATTTATTTATTTTTTTTATTGAGCATTTTAGAGATTTAGAGCATACAGACATTCAGCCAAACATTTATACACAAAAACTTGTGCAATACAGTATACAATATACACGGTTCCTACACATGTTTCAAGGTCAAATTCCAGCACTTTCAAGGGTCATTTTCAAAATCTTCAAGCACCTTAATCTCTGGGGTAAAATATCTACAGGAATATATAAACTCATTATTATTTCCGCTTTTTATCACAATTATGTACATTGTATCATACTGTAAACGTCTAGTTATGTTATATCTTACGTATTTTATTTCTACTTGTAATAACTAAACTATACAGTCTGATCCCAATTTTATGAAAGACACAGATTTATAATTTCAAGCACTTTCAATCACTTAAACTAAAATCCAAGCACTTTCAAGGATTTCAAGCCCCCGTAGGAAACCCTGAATATAAAATGATATATATGTATAAATGAATAAAACCAAACACAAATGTGAGTGTATCTTCTCTCCACCGTGACGTCACTGATATTGTCCCGTTCTTCTTCTACAGTCTTCTGTTGAACATCAAAGAAACTGCAACTTTCTTTTATTTAACTGCTTCTTGTTCTGAACAAACAACTGGATTAAATTAAATGGTTAATACCCATTTTTTAAAGCGTACTCCTTTTCCCCGCTAGAGGTTCGGTAGTAACGTGGAAGCAGCGCAATATTACCACTTTATTCTAATAAAGTACGACTTATTCTCGCAATATTACGACTTTATTCTCGTAATATTATGACTTTATTCTCGTAATGTTACGACTTTATTCTCATAATATTACGACTCTATTTTCATAATATTACGAC